>NC_056733.1:1423250346-1423420205 GCF_019279795.1 Protopterus annectens | reverse complement strand
TTACCCGGGGGGGGTGGCCCAAGGGAACCAGGGGGTTAAAAAAAACGGGGGGCAAATAAGCGGAGCTGTGCGGCCATGCCTGAGAACCAGAAACAACAGGGGAGCCCATCCCAGTGGACACAAAGGTATGTGTAAGCTTGCGAATACTGGCTACAGGTACCTTTTCAAAGGCCATCCGGGGATATAATGGGCATCTCACAGGCATCAGCATCCAGGGTACTACACCAGTTTCTGGATGCCGTATTCTGTTTATGCCCATGAGTATATATACTTCCCCAGATCTCAGGAGGAGTTGGCTAGCAATATCGCCACTTCCACCGTGTGGCACAATACCTGGAGGTACTGGAGTGCGATAGACTGTCACATACAAATCAAGTCACCACCTGGGGAGCAGGGTGGGCCTTTACATAAACACAAGGGATTCCCTCCATCAATTGCCAGGTAGGTATTGCAATGCGCAGGGCATTATCATGGATGTGTGCTGGCAGCCCTGGAAGCTACCATGACTCCCATATCTGGCATGCCTCACAGCTGCAGGGGACATCACACAAGGCCACCTTGTGGGGATGCTGGCTATGCACTGGAGCCGTGGATGATGACTCCCATCAGAAATGCACATGCTCGCACATGCAAGAACGCCATAATGAGAGGCACACGCACAAACCAGAATAATCATAGGCGTGTGTTTGGGATGCTGAAATCACGGTTCCGTGCTTAGACACATCGGTGGAGCCCTGCAGTACTCTCAGGCACATGTGCCCACATATTCATAGTATGTGCCATGCTACATAATATGATCCTGGGAAACAGCTGCTGCAGGGACATAATGGTGAAGGCCACAAAGCCCACCACAACTGCCAAGGCAAGCACAGGCACAAGAGGGTTCAAGCGCCATGAACACACTGTGCCAGCCCAACCCGAGGCAGAGGCGTACCCAATATGCCTATGCCCTGGCAAAGAGGCATTATAGCACATACTCTGACAGCGTAGGGCCCATGGACTGACACCTCCCTACCTGCACACACAGTGAAATGGATGGCACACAAACATGGCCACCCGTAATGTGTACCGTATGGGTGGTCCCATGTGTGACTCCAACAAAGGCAGCACCCAAACACTGCACACCCAACAGACAGCAGAGCATGGAGCGCCAACACCTTAACGTGCCTTGGGTCCCACAGCAGACGGCGTTGCTGTATGCTGCCACGTTAAGCGCAAGGTGTATACATATAGACATGTACATATGTGCATATACAGATATGGAGATAGATATCATTACACATAGAAATATATGTACACATACACATATATAAAGTACAACAGGTAAGACAGGGAATCAGAGGGATGCAAGGTGACAGAGAAGTAAAGCCCAGCGATATCTGTACATAGTAAACATAGTGAGAGCGACAACCTGAGTATCGGGAGGGCTGACAGAACAGGAAAGCGCCACCCATGGAAAGGTCAACCTACCTAAATGCATGTCGGCAGTGGGATGATCGCCAGGCCACGGTACAGTAACAGTACATGTGCGGGTAATATTATGAGGATATGAGGGTGGAGGTAGACACGCCGCCGATGATGTGGCCGCGGGTACTGTGTGCAACCATCCCTGTGACAGCTGCGTATGTGTATGTGTCGCGGTGAGGGTGTAGGTATGTTCCGCTGTCTTGAGTGTAATGTGTGTGCCACTGTAAAATGTGTATGTTGGTGCCATGTGACAGGCGGTGGAACAACATGTGTAGGCATACAGTATAGGAACCACAGTATGTACAGCAGTACCCCAAAGTAGTACTGAGAGCCCTCCCTGGCTGGCGTGGCGGCGTAAAAGCGATGCAAAGTGAAAATGTCCCAGAATGTACCACAGGAATATAGCCAACATGAAATGTAAAGGACGTATGTACAAATCATGCCCGTATGTATGACACCCGATATGTTGATTGCAAAGCGATATGTCGGCAGCGTTACACAGCAATAGTCATGTACCGGCGAAATACGCATGTGCTGCAGTGCGGATCGTGGCTATGTATCAGCCCGTAAACACCGCTGTGTGTTCTACAAAGTGTCAAACAAGCAATCGCCACCCGAATATGTGGCAACCAGTAGCATACAGGCCGTCCCAAGTACAGGACCACAATGACTGTAAATATCCGGGACAAAATGCCAAGGGATAGTCGGCCGCGTCTGAACAACCGCAGATATACTGCGATGTGACGGAGGAATACATGCAGGAAGCAGACATGCAGGCGATACCGACCAGGCGACATCAACACAACCTACACTCCCAGAACAACAGACAGGTAACTGCCAGCTCCCCAGGCAGGATGGAGCACACACACAAGCATACCGTGTATGTAGAAATGCAAGGCCCACAACCCGTACCCGTCACCCACAACCTCCGATATTCCCCATCGCACATATCAAAGGGATACAAGCTGCAATAGCAGCACAAACATACAGGCAGTCAATGACAGTGGCATAACGCAACATCTCGCGTGCAGGAAACACTATCAGCAGCGGATGCATACCTGCATCTGTTGTTTAAAAAGGAATACAAGAGCTATATTTATACATCCGAATGCAAAGCGCCAATGACAGATGCATGCCAGGACAGGGACACCCACATGTCGAACATAATACCATACCCAACACACACAATCCATGGCTAACACCACTGCGAAATGTACCTGATGCCACACATAGTGGCTGCAGTTACACATAACATAACACAATACAGACCATCTCCACGAAGGTAGTGCAAATAACCAATGCCCAGGCTGAGGAATGAACCATGCCCTAGTTATGACGCGTACTGTACGAATGGAGTAGATGCACAGGTGATATGCACACAAGTACACACCGAGGAACAGCTATTGGTGTGATGAACCCACATGTCGCAGGTGGCGGCGGATATAAGGATGACTCCTAGGATATTCAAACCGTATGCTCATACCGAACCACAAATCAAAAGCGGATTGAGTGAGAGACAACGCCAATAGCCGAGACACATAGCGGAATGGAAGGAAACACAGTAAGGTATGTAGAACCCACGATATGTACTGGTGTGTAACGCATGATGTATGTAACAAAGCTGCACTGTATGTGAGCGGTGTGTGTAAGTAAGGATACTTGTCCATAAAGCAGAGAGTGGTGAAAGGTGGTTATGTAGTGCTATTCCGCTGAGCATACCAGCGACTGTGGACACCGTGTGCACAGCAGTGGGACATCATGTACACAGCCGGGATAACATAAGGGCTGCCACAGGGGGGCATAACACAGAACAATGCACCACCACGCCGATGCTGGCAGTGGATGTCCAACAAGGAAGTGCCACAGCAGGGGATAGGACATGTATGTATACTGTCACAGCACACATGTGTATGGGCATATACCGTCGATGTCATACGTAATGTCGCGCCCAGCGGCGTGCCGCGTATGCCTCGCGAGTAGGGGCTACTATGTTAAGTATGTGTAATGTAAAGCTGTCAAGGTGGATATGACAGACATCATACACACAGTATCACAGGCATATCATGCATAATGGAGGTATGGTCCATTGGTATGTACACTAACAGGATACGTATGGCCTGTACAGATGGGACAGAGTAGTAGCAGAATAGCCACCCGAAATGGAAGGAACACCAAGTAACCATGTCCAAACGATTTGTAGCAGGTGCAATGTGTGCAACAATGAAGTCCGGCAGGTCCATGTGTAAACACATGTGCAGTGTACACAGTAGTGTCACCTCCCCATGGTAGTGTCCACTGAACAGCAGAGGTGGATGTCAACTGCATGTCTACACAGTACTGCTGCTGTGGTGGTACCATGACTATGTGTCACCCTATCAGCAAGGGAGCTATCACATGAACAGTGCCCCAGTGTGTCCCTGTGGGATGTGCACAGGCCCTATGTTCCACAGCATGGTGTGCGTTGTGTCTGCGGAAGTAACACAGAAGCCCAGGCCATGCAATGAGGCATGTGTGCACATATGCAGGAGTGCTCCATTCACCCCGCCCACTGCAATTGCCATGTATGAGTACTACATGCATCAGTAATGCGGAGGACATGGCCCATGTCAGAGTAGATGACACCCCTGTGTATGTGGTATGCAGATGAGTACAGATGTGTTCCCGTCTGTCATCCACCTATGTAAACAGTCTGAGCCTGGTACACATCATGGCATGATAATGCCGTGCCATGTAAAGTCTTCCCGTTGTGGGAAGGTACACCACGAATGTGTTATTGTAACCCTGCCTGTGTGTAGATGTGTGTATGGCACAGGTACAATGGCTACCTATGTACCAGCAACACAGACAGTACAGATATGTGTGGCCCTGCAGATGTGTACCCATGCCACAGTGGAATACGGCAACCACAGCACCATGTGGGGCATGTGTGTGTACAGCAACCATGTACAATGTGATATGCATGTATGGGGACAGTATCCATGTGATACCCAGTGGATGACTGTTGCTATGCAAAGGTGATGTGCATGCACCATGTGTGATGCATCCTGGCAATGACACCCACATGATGTATCCCGCCACACCGACACCTGTACGGTTGTTATCAGTATGAGCAGGTGGAGCTACAATGGTGCCAGGTATGTAGATGTGGGATATCTAGGCATGGACAGTACTCTGTGACAGCATGTTGTGTATGTAAGCAAATAGTGAACAGGAGGGGCCCCATGACGGAGGACTGTGTAATGCCACATGTACCTGACATGTAGTAGGTAGCATGATATGCTTGCACCACTGTGTGTCCTGTCCAGGAGTCATATAGCCTAACATCCTGAGACACAGGGTATGATGTGACGGTGGATGTGTACATTGCCAATACCAGAATGTGGAATGGTGGCGAAGGGCAATGTGGGGACAATGTCTGATCTGTTACCCTCTGTATCACACCAACCACCCATGCAATGGTATGACAGGTGGCCAGAATGTGTATGTGGTGTGCTGTGGCACACAGAAGCCCAACAAGGGTGCCAGTAAAGGCATGGAGGTCATCAATGAGTGTGTGAAGCACATTATGTGAGGGCGTGCCCCAGTGCCATACTGAATGGTCCAGTCATGGGTGTACGAATGCAGTTCACACGTGCAATGCAGTACCACCCATGTGTAGTGCGATAGATGCAGTAGTGTGGCGGTCAAGGTACACAATGTCCAACAACAGGCTAGCAGTTACGTCAGTGGGCTGGTGTGGAGACACATACCAAACAGGTTGATGGGACATAACAGCTAGGGAGATTGGAAGGTAACATTGGGACAGTGTCTTAGGACATAACGTGTGCATCGCAGTACCATGTATGTGTCCACAGGGACACTGTGATGTCCATGTATGGATTGCAACCCTGTAGTGAGTGAGAGTGTGTATTGTTGGTAGGTACACCATTGCCTGGCATGTTGCCAACATTATCCCAGTCAGCAATGCCTGGGTGACTGTTGTATGCGACATCCAATGTGGATGTAGCCAAACAACACAGACATACCACCACACTGCCTGAGGGCCCACACTGCAATGTGCGGTGGTCATGTGTAGGTAGCCAGCCTTGGAGCATGTGATGGACCACGAGGACCCACCATGGCTGTCAAGTGATGCACCCCACACATGTGAATATACCCACCATGCAACAGCCTGCACATGTGCCCATACAGCAGATGTGCATGGAACATGACTACCACCGTGGTGTCTGTGAAAAGGCCGGTACCGCCATGTCTCTGTGTGGAATAGCATGGTCCCTACCATTGCGTACATGTTGCGGAAGTGCACTGTTATATGTGTCAGCATAGTCACGTACACTGTCCATCTGCCGGGGTGCCATGCCATTAACAACCCCCGTCAGCAGACGTCAGTAGTACCAGCTGTAGAGCACATGTACCATGTATGCTGCGATGGGTGTGTGTCCAGGGTGTGGCTTGCAGGGCCGTGAAGCATACATGTTCATCTACCAGAGGGGGGATATCCCCAGGTTTAACACAGCAGACACATGGAGGTATCGTGCATGCTGAGGGTAGTGTAGGTATGGTATGTGTTGTGTAATGTGTCACCCAGCTAGATGGAGTGCATGGCCAAGCATGTGTGGGTACATGGGAGTCCATACTAGGGAAGTGTGGGTTGCTGTCAGCACATGGCAGTAGCAGCTGTCTGAGGTGCAATGTACAGTATGACAACACAGCCAGCATGTAACCTGTGGTGTACAGTGTAATCTCTGTTGCATGTTACAATGTGTCTAGCGGTCGCAAACATGGGTATCCGAACATGGAGCACCTACGATGCATTGTGTTCGGAAAATATACAGTATGTGTGCAAAACATTGTGTGATGTGGGATCCCCTCACCTGTGTGTGTTGCAGTCCAGGTATGTGCCTGTGAGGTATGATCCGTGTACAATCTGGACTTGCAGGTGTGCTGTGCAGAGCATGGAGGCAGGTCCCAGGCACCGCAGATAAATGTGGCGTGCACTGGTGTGCGTGCCTTGCTGTGTGCAGCACAGTGGAAGGTGCAAGCATTGTCCCACATTACCGCATGCCGTGCCTGCCTGTGACAGCCCTGCTGGAGACAGACATGTGACACCGCCGCAGAGGCAGCATAGCATGTGAAGATGTACATGTGAGCTCCACACCCTAGGCAGATGTCCGCAGGTCATGTGTGCCACAGTAGTGTGGTCGACCACGACTGTCATAATGGTCAGATACCACATGCCTGTATAAGTACAGTATGAGCATAGTCAACAGTCGCAGTGACAGAGTGGGCCAATGTACAGTATCCCTGTGTTCAGACCACTGCCTACTGTACACTTGGCTAGACACACACCCGGAGGGTGAATATACCTTTGAGCCATCACATGTCCCAGTCCACGTACCCTGCACAATGCCATCACAGGGTGGTCACAATAACGTGTGGTAAGACAGACATGTTGTACCAGGTGATGTGTCATGTGTGCATATGTTGAGTTGCACAGCCGTTCCTGCGTCCGTAACATATCAGTGCATGATGTATAGTGTAACATGATGTGTGGAACTGCACTGTGATCCACAACAGGGTCATCTGAGACAGGTGTGTTGTGAATGGTGTAACCCATGGTCACACGGGATATACACTGGTGCTGTTGGCTGTCATGCTGGGGGCCACCAGTGGTGCCTGCAGTGGTCATACAGACATACTGCACACAGTGTTCTGGCAGGAATGTCCATTGTTGTGGATGATGTGTTGCTACGTGAAGGTAGGTGTGTGTTGTGAATATTACACATCCAGATGTGACCATCAGGCGCAGTCATGGTTGTTGACAGCATCACACACATCCACAGCGGTCAGAACCCTATCCCCAGAATGGGTGTCAGCCGCCCTCGTACCGTGTGACATATGTGCAGATGGCGGAACACCTCCTACTGGTTGGATAACAGTGTCAGCTAGGACGGCTATGTGATGGCTGGAATACGCCGTGATAATGTACAATGCTGGTATCCCAATGAAGTACCTGGAATCACACACAGTACGCCATGGCCGGCATGTAAACCATGTACAACAATGACTGTGTGACAGACACAAACAATGCGTAGACATGTTGAACATGCACACATGAGAACACCAAATGAGGTATGTTGCACATATCGATGTACAACTGTCATCTATGGCCATAGCATGGATGCAGACACATATGCCCACAGGCAGTACCACACCATGTAGGTGGGGGCATTACTGCGTGTACATGTGACAGTTGCTGTACCGCCACATGTCCTGCATAGCCGTCATGTAGGGGTAGCAGTGATACGTGACTGTTAGACATGCCTGTACATTTGACCATGTCCCACAGGATATGTGTTACGTGTGTACAACATGTGTTGTGCCGTCATCAAGCTGTGAAGTGTATGGCTGCCAGTGTACCTGTGTGACATGTTCTGCGATGGGTGCAAAGGCACGCAGTACTGCATTGCATGCCCACATGCCCCACACAGGTGCATAGCCTGAACATACAACACAAAGAGGGTGTTGGATGACAGCAACCCACAAGAGGAGATGGGTACGGGTGGCAACCCACTACTGCCTGTGCAGTGCGGTGTGCATGTCTATGACACATTAGCACCGAAGCTAGCAGTACAGCAGTACAGGGTGGCATGCATATATGTTCACCAATACCCCTGTGTGTCCCACCACTGGGCCGTGGACAGACAGACACCAACACAATGTGCAGATTAGATATGTGCACAGCACATCACCGCTGGCTACTGTAGAACAGGCTTACTGTGTAGACATGTGCACAGTAGGTCTGCGCCAGCCACAATCAAACACGTTATGTGCCGAACCACACCAATAGTTTAGCCCATGCCACAGACAGATGTGCACGCATCTGTTTATGTACATCTGGGAATGTCCCCGGCCTAGCAGTATAGCTGTGTCAGTGTTGCGGACAACATACTGAATGTGTTGTATGTGTGAGGGGTGCGTCATACGTATATGGTCAGATCGACGATACCATCAGTGCCCCTGCTATGTGAACATCCCTGTCCCCATACATGGATACCTATGCTGTGCCCAACACCACGTTCCCCGTGGGAGGTATGGCGCTGTGCGGTGCACCAGCTGACATGGGGGTGGCAGCAGGCACTGGATGTGGACATATGTGGTACCCATGTCAGGCCAGGAAACCATCCATGTGCACGGGATAGCAGTGTGTGGGCACATACAGCACTGTGTTGAACAATATCGCAGCACATAGCACCTGTCAGGGTTAATGTGTATGCATGGATGTGCGATACCTGCATGCAACAGACACACCCCCACCAAGCAGCGTGCAGCCTACCTTGCAGAAGGCCAGTGTCCACACCATGATGATAGACATGTGTAATGTCCATATACACATAGCAATGACATATGGAATGGACAGCCACCCTGCCAATATCAGTACCCCCCAGGTGGGTCACATACCAGTGCCATGTATGTGACATACCCTGCCATACCATGCAGCCCTGCCCAGCAAGGCTGCACATGCTATCACAGTCCTACATGGTGCGATGGACAAAAGGCACTTTCACTATCAACCGTCCACAGCAGTAATGTGGCAGTGATGCACCCTGTGGTGTTACAGGTGCTGTGTGTTGCTATGGACAACGTGCGTGCGCACATGCTATGCATGACCTTTCCTGCTAATGTCACATGGTTACACATTGTCCCATGTGTATCACATGTGCAACACAGGTGAGCCGTGGCAGGTTGGCCAACACCCGTACAGTGCTGTGTAGATGTACATGGCACAACACATGCATGTACAGGTGTCCATGTGTATGTGTGCAGTGCCACCACTGACGTTCATAATGGCCGTGTACAGGATGCCTAGTGACACAAACACAGCATCCAGGTGAACAGTAGAACTGTTGTCACATGGGGACACATGCCAACTGATATGGACACAGGTGCAGGCAGGTACACATGTCCACAGCAGGCGAACATCAACATGGTGCGTGTACAGTGTGATGAGGTGACACACAGATATGATATGAGACCCACTGCTTAATGGTGTGACGGTAACACGTCGGCTGTGTCACTGCCATGATGCATCGCAGAGATTACTGTGCAGATGTTGTACATGTCATAGCAACGTATGTCCAGCAGTATGCCAGTACAGCAGTGTAAATGTGACCTGTCAACATCATTATGTCTTACAGATAATGCCACGTTCCCGGCTGCCTGCCTTCAGCCGACAGGAGGATGACGTGATTATACCGTTGCTCCACGACAACTACGACATACTATTCAGCCATGTGCCACTACAGGCACAGCAGCGTGATGACGTGTGGCAGGATTTGTGCAGGAGGTTGAACAACTTGGGTGGCAACAACCGCACCTACCAGCAGATCCGCAGACACTGCACAGACCTAATTTGCCACGCGAAACAGCGTGCCGCCGCAATCGCCAGACAACAAGGTGGGACAGGCGGTGGGCCACCAACCCAGCCCCCACTCACACACGGAGGCTCCTGGCCAGTCTGGGGACACCCAGGGAACAACATGCAGAAACACTCGCTGCCATCGTGGAGGTGGGTGTCACCCAACCAACGAGCCTGGAGCTGCCTGGTAAGTCAGTCTTGCATGTTTGTATGATAACTGACGTAGGTGTGGGTGTCATAGTACACCACATAATGTAGCAACACATGCCAGGTATATGGCCACACAAGCTGCATACTACAGTATGCTACGTTGTGTTTGCAGACATGTGCATAGCACATGCTAACACACAGGTACATGATGTGACATGCACAGTGCTTACCGTGGCGATAGTAATGGATAATGTGTATACTGTTGTGTCGCCCCTATACAGGTACCTCTGGCATGTCGCACGGACATGGGTCTGTCGCAGGTGAGACTGTTGCTAGTAATAGGCATGATCACGGTGTATAGATATCCCCATGTGTCCAGGTATGACATGCACACCTGGGTCTGCCCCGAATCACGGTATACAGGTTGCACCACCCGACACACATGCCACCCATGTACAGTAGATACAACCATTAGTATAGACCGGCATGACACCACATAACCCATCGGTGTGATATGTGCAGTCAGCTATGCATACAATGGTGGAGGTGTTCCACAATGGCTGCATGTGTAGTATGCATCGGTATGCCTTTGCGGCGCACACAGTACCACATAGTGAGCTGTGATCTGGCCAGCACAAAGGTGTTACCACTGTGACCTATGCCCCTGCATTGGGTGCACACGTTGTGACATGGCATGACATGTCCCATGCATGTGGTGGTCTGTCCGCAACATTATCACACCATGACATGACCTCATGCGACATAGCAGACATCCACAATGTCTGCATAGCCGTCGGGAATGTGACACCTCAGACTAATGCGGTGTATGTCACATGGGACACCACAGGGATGTGTACGATGCCCATCACACACAATGGTCCATGAACCAGTCAAACATGGCCATGGGTGATACCTACAGGCATGTTGCCACACAGTACATCCGCGGTGGGTAGTCACCGTTGCACCCTGTCCACACATAGTGCGGTCATAGCTGTAGTGGACCCCCTGGACATCTGATGTGGTACACCAGACAACTGAAATGCCTGTCTGCAGCCAATAGAGGTGCCACCAACGTCTACCATATCGTGCTGTGGAACAGCATGACTGTGTAACGAACATGGCAATGCAATGCGTCCAGGTTACGCGCACAGAAACATACCTGTGTCTTGCTGCCATGCAGTGGCACAGTGCCCATACCCGCGACTGTACAGATATGTACACAGCTCACACCAACCACACCTGCACAGACATCCTTGTTACACATGCATTCTATCCGTAGCCTGTACACATAACACTGCACTGTGACATCCGTTATGATGTGGTGCATGTGGTGGGACACCATTGTCACATGTCCACATGTTAACGCACATGTTTGCTGTGTACATGACATAGTGGCGCCAGCCATGTGTACTGTTAACCTGCCCATGGCCACGGTGTATCCGCGATGGTGCATGCAAACTACCATGAATGTGTGTACTGCAAGCATACTAAAAGACACCTGCTTGATGTAGTGTGCACCCCAGGGCAGTATGCATACTACCACTATTAATGTCTGGGCTGCATTCACTGGGCTGTGGTGTGGGAATGCTGCATGCCACCTGCAATATCACATGCATGATGTGTCTGCATGTGTGTGTGTCTGCGTGTGTATGTCAGTGTGTGTGTGTCTGCATGTGTGTGTGTGTGTGTGTCTGTGTGTGTGTGTCTGCGTGTGTGTGTGTGTCTGCGTGTGTGTCTGCGTGTGTGTAATGTAACTTACGGTATGTCTTTGTATTCACAGGTGCTGTAGGTGCGTTCCCCTTCTGCGGTCCATCTGATGCTAGTGTCCCCACAGATACTAGCAGTGATGACCATGTGCATGAGGCACAGGCAGGGTCGTCACGGGCAGAAGCTGTGCCATTGGATAACATCCCACCTATGTCCCCTTCATCTCCGCTGCGGTTCAGATGCCGACACATACCACATCACCGTTGCCCATAGAGGAAGGACAGTCAGCGTCTGTTGGCACCGAGCAGGAATGTGTGGTGGCTACAGAAGGTGTGGGTGCACACCATGTTGCCAGTGTAATGACTGGTGATGTGCCACACAGGCATGTGGCTGGTGCTGCTCGTAGGAGGAGCACTGGTAGACATGCACCTGCCGTACAGGGTGCAGCAGCTGGTATCACCAGACGCATGTTTCAGACTGTAATGGCGGCACAGGCACGCGCCGAATGGCAGAACCAAGAAGGGCAGAGGCTGCAGAGGGCCGCAATCCATTCCTTAAATGAGAACATCCAGTCATTGGCGAATGCTCAACAGCAGCTTGCCGATGTTCTGGATAGGAGATTAGGTGAGATGGTTGGAATCCTCGACCGAGGCATGACAATCCGCGAGCGTGAGCTGTCTGTGCTGGAACACCTGGTAGGGGTGAGGCGTGGGACCACGTGGCGTGGGCCAGCAACACCACCTAGTGCAGGTCGACGTGTGCGTGCCACCTCTCATGCCCACTCACACAGTGCTGGTAGCAGCAGCAGTGCAGCTGGTGCTACACCAACCACACCAGGACACAGCAGGCCAGGTGGACATGGCCCTGGATGGTCCCAGCGTGGACACGTTTCCAGCGGACATGTGTCATCGGAGAGTGGCCACTCCATACCTCCACCCGGTAGTGCCCGTGTGACCCCAGGCAGGCACAGGTCACGTGGCCGCAGGCGGACACAGTGAGCCGTACAACCTGCACTGTACAGTCTGGGGCTGCCAAGTATACCTCGTGTAGGCATCACAGATGGCTGAACTGTGTACACACATACCCACACACAACTGTAGGGCTCCACCACATCCACATGCATTCTGCACAGTCATGCCCAGTAAATGCACAGGCCCTTACACACACACATGATGTCATCCATTGGTACAGCCTATGCCCCTGGCACACATATCACCCTGTGCATATGATGAAGCCTCTGCCGCAGCACCATGATCCACACCATCGGTGCGGTTATGCAAACATATTCTGATGCACAGGGTGGACAAGATAGTGAGAGGTGTATGTGATACCTGTGTCCGCATAGTGCGCGATGTGTATGTTGCAGTGGTTGTGTATGACAGGTGACAGGTGCATATGTGATGTGGGTCATGCACTGACATCATGCAGCAGACATACCATGTAGTGCAGGTGCAGCATACATTGATCTGTGTACACGGTATGCATGGCGGTTACATGTGTAGCATCATGTTGGTTCAGTTAACCTGTATGCCAATTATGGTGTACTTGCATGTGCCTACTGGGAGCACTGTTATCAGTCCCCCACATGTAGCTGTGGGGTACCCACAGGCACATCTGGCAATATCAGCATACCACAGGTACCCGCAACCTGCATGGACCCCTACATAGGTACATAGGCGCATATGTACATACCAGGCTATGTGCCCTATGGCATGTGTAAGCCTAGCCAGAGTGTGTGTGGCTGTCACCACCCCTTAGGATGAGGATACCACATCCATTGGTCCGCTGTCCCTCTGTCCAGCAGTGACACAAAGATGATGCCTGGCGCATACCTACGATCACACATCCACACGTCAGGATTACTCTTGGAGAAAGTCAGTCAGGGGCTCTGCTTCACATGGGCTGGGAATCCTTTCCATGTTGTAGGGGGTCTCTGGGCCTTGACCCTGTTCCCCCAGCACGTCCTATTTATGTCCATGTTGAGGTTTCTGTCAGTTGCTTCTGTGCCCGTGTTTGCTTGGAGCCTAGGAGGTGGAACATGTCCATGTCACCCAGGTCGGACATGGCCGTGTATGTCAGGCACAGATCACCACAGAGCAGACGTGCTGGGAAGGTATACAGCCGGAGTCCCCTTGGTCGGGCAGCGTGTGACACGTCTCAGCACCTTCATCCCTGTGTTGTGGAACATTTGTGGACATTCCGAGTGCTGTGGGTGTCAGGATAGGTACATCCCAGATGTGGCGTTGTACGCAATCATTGGTCTGATGTGTGAAGAGTACAGGGGTACAATGAACTCCCCTGATGTGGATGTGCTTCCTTCCTGACCAGGTGGCCACAGTGGAATGTCTTCCCAACCACATTGGCATTGTGAGTGTCGACAGAGGTTACCGACAGGTGTGGTACCCATGTCCCTGAACACGTCCACCATGTTTAATGGATTACCACCTACATGGTACGTCGGGGTGAACATGTCCTTCCCACTGGGTAGGTCTGCACCTTCCCTGGCATGTAGCATCAGGCCATGGCTCTGGCACCAGTTATCCATTTCTATGAGGCCCCAGGTGGATGTCCGTGTCTGATGGGGTGTTGAGTATGGTGGCCGGTGTGCAGTCATCTGCATACCTTGTCTGCCACAATCCCCCTATGTTTGCATGCACATTGGAAGGTTGAATGCTGAACAGGAGGGGGCCCAGGACTGAGCCCTGTGGGCCTCCACTCGAGACCAGCTTGGAGTCTGACATGGCACCAGGAACACAAACCCTGTGTGGTGTGACCTCCATCCAGTTGGCAAACCATCGTGTGACATATGTCTCCACATATGCGGCTGGTGAGCCTTTCCATGAGTCCCACGTGTAGTGTTCTTTGAGCGCTCCCGCCAGGTCATGGTAGTCTGTGCAAACCGACGTACCCCCATCAATGGCCTTAGTGACCCCTCCGGACAGGTCGAGCAGGTGTGGGAGGCAGGATCTGCCCTTGACTAAGTCGCTGTGGGTATTGGCTGTACACCACTGTCTGTACTTATGGGCTCCAGTATGGACCTCCCCACAGCTTTGCAGACAAGGCTTGTCAAGCTGATAGGGCAGGGATGTCTACAGTCCATAAGAGCACTACCCTGGTGTAGTGGGACCACAGCTGCCGTATGCCATCCAGCAGGGACCTAGCCCGTAGTAAGCCTAAGATGACACAGCGGCCTTATGTGTGGGGCGAGGGCCTCAATGAGGTTGTGTAGCACACAGCCAGGGACACCATCTGGTCCCATTGGTGCTGTGTTCACCGCTTAACAGATATCAGATCTCTCCTGGGCATACGAGATGTTTGGGAGGCTAGACACTGGTGGGATGGATACGTCCCCTCTTGGGGGGGGGGGTAGATGTATGCATGGAATATGTCCGCTGGTTTGTTGACAATGTCTGTGGGTTCAGTGATCATTGTACCATTCTGGAGTAATTCCGGGCATGACTGTGTGCTCCCACCCATGTCCCTACCACAGCTAAGGAAGGCCCTATGGTTGTCTTATGTGTCCTCTGCAGTACCACTCCCACAAGTGGCCTTGGATGATTGTATGTGTGATCGTATGTTAACGCCAGTATTAATCAGTGACGCCATCCATGGTACTGATATTGCTCTGTCATGTATTAGCTCCAACTGTTGTTGTACAGTTTGTCAATGGCTGGGGTCCACCAGACCATGTGCCTGCCTTCGGTGGACAAGGTCCTGATGTTATCATGATCGCTTGGTGCAGACATCCCTGGGGGTGCTCAGAGAAGGCATTTGTAAGGGTTTCAGCAGTGTGGCCTGTGTTTACCACTGGCATGGAGGCCTTGTAGGGTACCACACTGTTCGTATGACGTGTGTGGTTCGCTGTGGAGAGGACGTCACTTTGGTCTCCCATGCCGGTGTTGGGTGCAGGATGCGATTACCAGTGGATTCACTATACGGTCTGACGTCACCATTGAGGGATGTACATCCTGTGTGGGGCATATCCTCCCCATGTGTGATGATCAGAAATGGTATATGTCCCCCCCTTGTGGGTATGGTGCATGGGTGTTCCACAGCAGTCAGGTGTATGAACACCTGGGACCTTTGGCGTAGGGTGTTGTGTCCTGGGTAATGTTCTCTGTCTATGTATGGGTGGTTGATGTCACCCAATATGACGGTGTTGTGAGAGCATTCACACTCACCAGTGTCTTCAGGACGGCTGTGCAGGTATCCTGGGTTTGGGAGGGTGGTCTGTAGCATGCAACAAACTGTAGGGCAGTCCTAAGCATGGTTAATTGCACCTGGATATTCCCCGCTGCTACGTGCATCTCTGCCAACATGGAGGTGTGTGCATCCATCATGGAAATGGGGACACCCCCTCCTCCTGTGTTATGTCCGGGTTATGGTCCTGAACGCATGATATGGGGTATGACCCGACAGTGCTGGGGTGCTCTCAGCAGCCCTGACCAATGTTTCAGTCACAGCACTGACATCGATGTCCTCCATACTGAGGAGGGCATTTGAGGGTGTGCAGCTTGGCCGTATACCACTGGCAGTGAGCTGTATTATCCTGTGTGTTCTCCAGGCTTGTAGTGTAGGGTGGTAGGTTTATCATTCCAGCCGTGCCTGCAGTGAGCACTGTGGGGGTGGCAGGTGCCTTCGCCAAACCCTTGAAGACCGGGGGCGACAGATGCCAGCCATACCATGCGAAGGGCTGGCGTGCCAAGCATATCATCCCAGGTAAGAGGAATCCGGATCCCCTCAGACTGACACCGGTAACCTGGCACATTATCAAGGGTGACCACATTGAGCCAGTATAGTGGCATCATACTTGATGAGGGTGGGGTACTGCCCAGTGTCAGGGACATGCCGGCCTGGGCTACACAATCTGAGTGGCCCTCTATGTCTCCTGTAATGTATCCCAGGGTGGTATGCCACCAGTCATTGACACCAGCATGGGCAATGACCGCGTCATACCTGTACATGCTGCGGAGTGACCTGAGCGCGTGTGTTATGTGGCGTATTCCAGCGCCCAGCGGCAGCCTACTGTGATCATTCCCTTGTTCAGTATGGTGGGTGGGACGTCGGTGTGTCTGGCAGTGGCGTCACCCATTACAGGTGTGTCTGGCAGTGTGTGTGTCGCCTTTGGGGCTCTGCCAGGTTAGCACACTGACTTTGGGAACCATGTGTTGCATGTCCTATGTCTTGTGGAGGCAGTAGCTTGTGTGTCCACTTCAGAGGGCTCGTTAGGTTCGTGACATGTCCTACAGTGCCTCCAGGTATGTCTTACTGTGTTCATGTGTTTGATTAGCATTTGCGATAGTCACATGTGACACTTGGTATGTTGTGTGCATTGTGTCCTTCCCCAGCGTGGTCTTGCCGGTCATGGTTGGGGAGAGCACAGCCCCCTGTCTGGCTATATAGTTGCGTCTGTCACATGTATTATGTTCATTGGGGGAGGTGCGGCTTGTCCGTGTCCATGAGGCACCTGTAACAGTGGCCAGGACGCCCAGATTCACCATCTGAACAGGAGAGGTCGCTAGCAATTGACCCGTCGACATGCCAGAGGATGTGAATGCATTTGCTGCGTAACCGGGTCAGAAGGCACCTATAGGGAAGTGGGCACACAAGGGGATTCTAGGACAGTGTAGTACTCCATTGAGTATACATGTACTTTATCTATGTGGGAATACTATGGGAGCAGGTGCAGAGCTTTTGTGATGTAGAGAACAGACAGTCGGGATTGCAAGAAGAGGTCATACACATAAACCTGCGGAGCACGGAGCCGGATACAGTGTAACGTTGCTTACATGACGCACATGTCCACACATATACTGCACCTGACGCCAGTGGTCGGTGCCACAGGCTACGGTGGACAGAGACATCACATACATGGCATGACATAGTACAGGTACGGTGAAATTCTGCAGGTGTCGTACGCAGTGTGCTGGCTACTGACCGCAGGTGTCACCTGTCAGCTGTGGTGCACAGTGTTCGACAGTCGGATGCTGTACCGGTATAGGAATATTCCTGCATTCGCGGGGCGTACACCTCTATGGCACACACACCATTGTGTGCAGATGGGGACACCTGTCTGTGTGGTCGGCACCCTCACAAGACAATGCACCGACGCGCAATGTCACAGGGGGTGGTCTTGCACAGGTGGCCAGTAAGGCTCACAGGTATGGAAATGACAGGGCTGTACAATGCAGCACCACTATGGGATGTTCACCCTGTGTGGTCAGTGTCCAGTCACAACACGATATCTACATACACCCTCTCAACAGGCAGCAGACATACACACATGTCGACACACTGACAAGGTGGTGGCCACACATGTCTACACGGAGGGATGACGTGTTGCATGTACTACACCATCCACATTGGTGCACCCCACACTGAGGTAGGTACAGAGCTCTACCATGGTGTACAGTGATGTGTGGCATGTGGCACATAGTTCCCCCGATCTGTGGCATACATGGGCAGACATTCCTGCACACATGTTGGTGCTAGGAATGCCACACCCGCTACATGGGATTTGTGCAGGCGTGCAGCAGTATGTGGTGCATCCTGAGTACTACCACTGTATCCAGCAGCTGTACCAATATCTGCACTTGGGTGGTGGTAGGGGTTACAGTGGCAATGTGACATATGATCGAACCCGCATGGCCGATGGGTATGCATCATGGCAGCGCTGTCATGTAAAGGTGACATAGCGGACTGTATGCACATGGCAGGGTAGGACGGTGTGTGACACACCTGTGACCAGCACCTGCACACATGCATGTGGACAGGTGTTTAAACAAATGGTGTACACACAGACTGCCATGCGTGCTGTTACTATGCCACCATATGACAGCCCCCATGATGGGTATGCATGTGGGAGGGGGTTGCAACTGTGTTACAGACACCAGACACCGCCCCTGCACAGCTGCACCATGCACAGTACACGTGTCACATGTATCCCCTGTTGCCATGTGTGTATGCATTGCTATGTTGTGACATGTGTGTCAACATGCATGGAACATGGACTGTGGTTTGGTATCACAGCTGTCACAGGCAAACTGTACAAGGGTATGTGTCCCTGTGAACACTGCCACACACTGTAGGGGGTGCATACCACAGACATGTGTCCGCCTTCCCTTCGTGTGTGTATTACCGCGTACGCCTGTGTCATGCATGTGGTCCATCACATGCCTCGTATGTGTCCTTCGTGCAGTCCATGCACACGGCCTGGAAACCATATCCGGACATTGTTTCACTTTGGTACAGCTGCAGTCATGTGTCATACCTGTGTCAGGCCCGTGGCATGTGTGGAGCATGCCTGTCCATGTATACCGGTACGGGTGGACTACATCACACCTGTGGGATCATTGATAGTACATGTGTACTCTGCACGACGGACATATGCCGCCACATAGTCTTCTGGACATATGTCACATGCAGTTCCTGGACCATGAGGCATACTGCTGCACCGATAACAAGGTGCTGGCATAGCAGCTGCAGTGTTCACTGCGGTGTGTACATGTTCAGCCTGCACCCATGGTGCCTGTGCTGTCATCTGTGTGTGTACGTGTGACTGCATGTGTGTCCACCCTGCGCGTGTGTACGGGTTTACCTGGCCGTGACTTGCGGTGTGTGCACTCCGTCTGCATGCCGGACGGCACGTAGCACATACTACATGTGTGAGCATGGCCGGGTCGCTGTTGTGTGGCTGGACACACACGACGGTCCACAGTCTGCCTCCCATGCCATCGCCCCATGTGTATGCATGTCTGCACTGTGCCGATTCTAAGTGTCTGAGCATGCCCAGTGAGCAGCTGTGTAGATAGACACACAGTACAGTGCACACCGCGCACGACTGCATTGATACCCCGGGTGCATGCCTGTTTCCCCGCAACTGCCACGTCTGTGGCATGGCGGAGTTGCTGTTGTGTGGCTGGACACACCACGACGGTCCACAGTCTGCCTCCCATGCCATCGCCCCATGTGTATGCATGTCTGCACTGTGCCGATTCTAAGTGTCTGAGCATGCCCAGTGAGCGGCTGTGTAGATAGACACACAGTACAGTGCACACCGCGCCGCGACTGCATTGATACCCCGGGTGCATGCCTGTTTCCCCTTCGCAACTGCCACGTCTGTGGCATGGCCGGGTTGCTGTTGTGTGGCTGGACACACACGACGGTCCACAGTCTGCCTCCCATGCCGTCGTCCCATGTGTATGCATGTCTGCACTGTGCCGATTCTAAGTGTCTGAGCATGCCCAGTGAGCAGCTGTGTAGATAGACACACAGTACAGTGCACACCGCGCATGACTGCATTGATACCCCGTGTGCATGCCTGTTTCCCCTTCGCAACTGCCACGTCTGTGGCATGGTCGGGTTGCTGTTGTGTGGCTGGGCACACACGATGGTCCACAGTCTGCCTCCCATGCCGTCGCTCCATGTGTATGCATGTCTGCTCTGTGCCGATTCTAAGTGTCTGAGCATGCCCAGTAAGCAGCTGTGTAGATGGACACACAGTACAGTGCACACCGCGCCCAACTGCGTTGATACCCCGTGAGCATGTCTGCCTCCCCTTTGCAACCGCTAGGTGTGAGAGGCATGGCCAGTACACCTGTCGGGGGTACACACGACAGTCGGCACCGATGTCTGCTACTAGGCGTGTAGCCATGGCCAATGACATCCTGCATAGCCATGGTGACCATCCAGGTGACTCATATGTGGCTGTCATGCCACATTGGCTGCCTACATCCTGCACGCCGGATACCCTCTCATAGGGTATACTGTCATGTGGTGCATCCCGTATTCATGTCATGATGTACTGCTCCGTAGTCATTTGGTATTCCCGACTGCAGCACTACCGTGTTACTGTACGGCCACCTTGGGATGGTAACAGGCTGTGTGACTGCGCACTCTGTCTTCATTCCCTATCGGCCGCATTGACTCTGCAGATGATACCACCCACCTAGGGGTATGCCTCCTGACAGTGCTGTACTCAGTAATCCCGGTAGCGCGTTCTGTAAATGCTTCATGCTGTAGTGAGTTCATGTAGGTAGGCGTAGGTTCGACTCTCGGCCCTTCCCTGTGTGTGTGTGTGTGTGTGTGTGTTTCCAGCTGCCTCTGCAGATGAACATGCTTTTAGACGCTTCGCAACACATACCTTGGCTACTGCCAGCTATTCTCTTACGGGTGATGTCGCCCGCCTAGAAGTATGCCTCTGACAGCACTGTGCTCATTAATCTCGGTAGTGCGTTCTGTAAATGCTTCATGCTGTAGTGAGTTCATGTAGGTAGGCGTAGGTTCGACTCTTGGCCCTTCCCTGTGTGTGTGTGTGTGTGTGTGTGTGTGTGTGTGTGTGTGTGTGTGTGTGTGTGTGTGTGTGTGTTTCCAGCTGCCTCTGCAGATGAACATGCTTTTAGGCAACCGCAACACATACCTTGGCTATTGCCAGCTATTCTCTTACGGGCGATGTCACCCGCCTAGAATTATGCCTCTGACAGCGCTGTGCTCAGTAATCTCGGTAGCGCGTTCTGTAAATGCTTCATGCTGTAGTGAGTTCATGTAGGTAGGCATAGGTTCGACTCTCGGCCCTTCCCTGTGTGTGTGTGTGTGTGTGTTTCCAGCTGCCTCTGCAGATGAACATGCTTTAGGCAGCCATAACACATACCTTGGCTATTGCCACCTATTCTCTTATGGGTGATGTCACCCGCCTAGAAGTATGCCTCTGACAGCGCTGTGCTCAGTAATCTCGGTAGCGCGTTCTGTAAATGCTTCATGCTGTAGTGAGTTCATGTAGGTAGGCGTAGGTTCGGCTCTCGGCCCTTCCCTGTGTGTGTGTGTGTGTGTGTGTGTGTGTGTGTGTGTGTGTGTGTGTGTGTGTGTGTTTCCAGTTGCCTCTGCAGATGAACATGATTTTAGATGCTTCGCAACACATACCTTGGCTATTGCCAGCTATTCACTTACGGGTGATGTCACCCGCATAGAAGTATGCCTCTGACAACGCTGTGCTCAGTAATCTTGGTAGCGCGTTCTGTAAATGCTTCATGCTGTAGTGAGTTCATGTAGGTAGGCGTAGGTTCGACTCTCGGCCCTTCCCTGTGTGTGTGTGTGTGTGTGTGTGTGTTTCCAGCTGCCTCTGCAGATGAACACGCTTTTAGATGCTTCGCAACACATACCTTGGCTATTGCCACCCATTCTCTTACGGGTGATGTCACCCGCCTAGAAGTATGCCTCTGACAGCACTGTGCTCAGTAATCTCGGTAGCACGTTCTGTAAATGCTTCATGCTGTAGTGAGTTCATGTAGGTAGGCGTAGGTTCAACTCTCGGCCCTTCCGTGTGTGTGTGTGTGTGTGTGTGTGTGTGTGTTTCCAGCTGCCTCTGCAGATGAACATGCTTTTAGACACTTCGCAACACATACCTTGGCTATTGCCAGCTATTCACTTACGGGTGATGTCACCCGCCTAGAAGTATGCCTCTGACAGCGCTGTGCTCAGTAATCTCGGTAGCGTGTTCTGTAAATGCTTCATGCTGTAGTGAGTTCATGTAGGTAGGCATAGGTTCGACTCTTGGCCCTTCCCTGTGTGTGTGTGTGTATGTGTGTGTGTGTGTGTGTGTGTGTGTGTGTGTGTGTGTGTTTCCAGCTGCCTCTGCAGATGAACATGCTTTTAGCGCCATAACACATACCTTGGCTATTGCCAGCTATTCACTTACGGGTGATGTCACCCGCATAGAAGTATGCCTCTGACAGCGCTGTGCTCAGTAATCTCGGTAGCGCGTTCTGTAAATGCTTCATGCTGTAGTGAGTTCATGTAGGTAGGCGTAGGTTCGACTCTTGGCCCTTCCCTGTGTGTGTGTGTGTGTGTGTGTGTGTGTGTGTGTGTGTGTTTCCAGCCGCCTCTGCAGATGAACACGCTTTTAGATGCTTCGCAACACATACCTTGGCTATTGCCACCCATTCTCTTACGGGTGATGTCACCTGCCTAGAAGTATGCCTCTGACAGCGCTGTGCTCAGTAATCTCGGTAGCGCGTTCTGTAAATGCTTCATGCTGTAGTGAGTTCATGTAGGTAGGCGTGGGTTGACTCGGCCCTTCCTGTGTGTGTGTGTGTGTGTGTGTGTGTGTGTGTGTGTGTGTTTCCAGCTGCCTCTGCAGATGAACACACTTTTAGACGCTTCGCAACACATACCTTGGCTATTGCCACCCATTCTCTTACGGGTGATGTCACCCGCCTAGAAGTATGCCTCTGACAGCACTGTGCTCAGTAATCTCGGTAGCGCATTCTGTAAATGCTTCATGCTGTAGTGAGTTCATGTAGGTAGGCGTAGGTTCAACTCTCGGCCCTTCCCTGTGTGTGTGTGTGTGTGTGTGTGTGTGTGTGTGTGTCTGTTTCCAGCTGCCTCTGCAGATGAACATGCTTTTAGACACTTCGCAACACATACCTTGGCTATTGCCAGCTATTCACTTACGGGTGATGTCACCCGCCTAGAAGTATGCCTCTGACAGCGCTGTGCTCAGTAATCTCGGTAGCGTGTTCTGTAAATGCTTCATGCTGTAGTGAGTTCATGTAGGTAGGCATAGGTTCGACTCTTGGCCCTTCCCTGTGTGTGTGTGTGTGTATGTGTGTGTGTGTGTGTGTGTGTGTGTGTGTGTTTCCAGCTGCCTCTGCAGATGAGCATGCTTTTAGACGCTTCGCAACACATACCTTGGCTATTGCCAGCTATTCACTTACGGGTGATGTCACCCGCATAGAAGTATGCCTCTGACAGCGCTGTGCTCAGTAATCTCGGTAGCGTTCTGTAAATGCTTCATGCTGTAGTGAGTTCATGTAGGTAGGCGTAGGTCCGACTCTTGGCCCTTCCCTGTGTGTGTGTGTGTGTGTGTGTGTGTGTGTGTGTTCCCAGCCGCCTCTGCAGATGAACACGCTTTTAGGCAAGCCAACACATACCTTGGCTATTGCCACCCATTCTCTTACGGGTGATGTCACCTGCCTAGAAGTATGCCTCTGACAGCGCTGTGCTCAGTAATCTCGGTAGCGCGTTTTGTAAATGCTTCATGCTGTAGTGAGTTCATGTAGGTAGGCGTAGGTTCGACTCTCGGCCCTTCCCTGTGTGTGTGTGTGTGTTTCCAGCTGCCTCTGCAGATGAACATGCTTTAGACGCAACACATACCTTGGCTATTGCCAGCTATTCACTTACGGGTGATGTCATCCACCTAGAAGTATGCCTCTGACAGCACTGTGCTCAGTAATCTCGGTAGCGCGTTCTGTAAATGCTTCATGCTGTAGTGAGTTCATGTAGGTAGGCGTAGGTTCGACTCTCGGCCCTTCCCTGTGTGTGTGTGTGTGTGTGTGTGTGTGTTTCCAGCTGCCTCTGCAGATGAACATGCTTTAGATGCCATGACACATACCTTGGCTATCAGCGGCCATTCCTTTACGGATGTTGTCACCCACCTGTACATGTGCCTCTGACGGTGGTGTGTTCGGTGGTCCACGTAGCGCATTCCATACCTGTGTCATACTTTTGTGCGGTTGGGTATGTGGGGGTGTGGTCAGTCACCATGCCTGCCACATGTGTGTGTGTGTCCATGCTCCCAGCTGCATGGGTTCATAGTGTATGGCATTGAGGTTTCCGCAGAACACTCATATCCTGCCGCCATCCCTGTGTTTGTGGATGGTGAGACGCAGCCCGTGTACTGCTTGTGTGCCTGCTGTGGTTGGCGACCTCCGTAGCGTGTTCTCCACGTGCACCCTGCTATGGTGTGGTGGGGTGGTGCTGTGTACATTACACTCACGGGCCTGCCACATGTGTCCGTCTGTATCTCTGTCATTGTATATCTATGTACCTATGTTGTGCCCATAGTGCTGCTCTTGCATGGACAGCTGTCTTTCCCATGTATCGCATATTTGCACGGCTGACACATAGAACTGTGGTACATTGCATAAACACTCATTGTCCATGCACCGTCCGTATTCCAGAACACCCTAAAGACATCTGCTGGATATCGTGGCAGACAGCTATCCTTGCTGTCCTGAAACTGTACCCATTACCGCCATACACCTTGTGTGTAATTGCCTATTTATGGTGTGTGTATGTCTACCTGTGCTGTATGCATGGCCGTGTGTGTGTCCCGCTATAGCCATCTGTGCAGGTGTCACCACTATGGGTAATCCTTGTGGACCGCTGTTTCATGTGCACGTCTGCACATACCTGCAGACCGTACTACCCCTCCTATGGCAGCGGCCTTAGATCGACTGCTGCCGTAGGCTGTAGGTCTCCATGGCGCCCACCACCACAACACATGGTGCCCCCATCTTGGTATACCTACATGACACACCTACTAGACAGGTGGCCCTACTAGTGCGGTGCCCTGGGCAGCCGCGGGATTGGCGTATGCCTACGGCGGCTATGAGCACATCACAAGGCATACGTCTACATTCGTGTTTCTGACGTCTAGGTTATAATACCAGAGGGGGGACCTCATCAGCTATGCTATAGAATGCGGATTTAGATGGATTAGTAGGTGGAGGGTTGGCCACACACCAGGGCTGACCAATAGAACACTGATGAGGCCTCTTTTGAGAAGCAGGTGGATCAAACCCCCGTAACAGGAATGTAGTTTAGGTACAGATGTAGAGTTAACACACATTTGTCCACTCTTTCAGTTCTGTACCGCTGTATTACAGTGATATGCTATGCATATCTTCCATATACATTGTTAGATCTTTGATTGATGAGTATTCGGCATAGTACAATATCATATAATACATGTGTTAATAGGATGCTTTCTGAGATGTTAACATATGTGTGTGTGGTTAACATTGCGTCTGTGCTTTCTATGCTGTGGTTACATGTTCATTGTTTGCATAGAAAGTAACAAATGGAAGTGTAAGGGGGGATATTTAAAGCCTGGATGCTTCTATGTTATGTGTAATCTCACGGAGCCTATGGGTGAAAGCGCTTACATGTCTATGAAGTAACCTTTGAATACCATATGTGACCTGTCGTGGACAAAATGTCTACGTTGACTGTTTCATCTACCTATGTGTGACTTGGTTTGTGTGCCATAAGGTGCCAGCGGGTCTTTGATGTTGATTAGGTGTATTCCATGGTCAATTGACATTAATCCTATTAATTCACTGAAGGATGTTCTTCATTGGTGGGAACGCCATAGTTTGACCATCGTATGGCTTTCCTAGCTGACGTTGATATTGTGCCATTGGTATGTGTTCCACAGGTCACCCATTTGTTCCGCGGTATGGAAGAGTGTGATCCCCATTTTGGTGCTGGCAAATTGAGTGCTGTGTACGCCGGTATTCGCACAGCGGTCTGGCTTTGTATGGGGAGTGTCTACTGTAGTCCCTATATGTATTTCCTGTGTTATGCCTCACTGCAGCTGTGTGGTTCCACCAGGTTTGCAGTTATGGGTGCCATCTTGGACCTACGCTTGTCCATCCCTAGCGATTGCCTACTGGACACTGGTATGGAGCAGTACACATTTCACACCTGCATTTAGCATTAGCCGGTGGATGCTTTGCACAATCAGTGGGGAGTAAGGCACGTGCTACTCCCACATCCCTCCCACGGTGCGGGACAACGTATTATCTGCCAAACAACACCGAGCCCCATTTCTGCATACCCAGGATCCCATGGCTACAACCCTCGACGGTACCCATTACACATCCGGCATGTGTGCGGGAATGGGATGTGGACGCACCTCTATGGACTCTACAATCTGGGAATATCTGTTCATATGTCCTGCAGTCCGTGGACAGTTGTCATCAACCCTGAACACGCTGGGGGTGCATATGTCTGGCTGTACCGTAGTCATGGCTGTCAGTTCTTCTGGGTCTCTCGATCGCAGCTGGTTGACATTGCATACGGATGAATCTCTGGGGTCCTACTATGAACACCATTGTGCATATGTACAGTGTAGACCTTGTTGGACTGTGTTCATCTGGCTAGTGGGTTTGACTGCTGCTGTATGTTCCCCAATCGCGGATGTCTGCTTGCTACCCATATTATGTAGTGCTACGTTAACCAGGTTATTCTAAACTAAAACCGGATGGTGTAAATCCAATGATGCAGGCTAGGAAATGCTTTAACTAATCCTCAGATGTCCCATTAGGATATTTCCGCCACTGTATTGTTAAAATGACACAACCAAAACATGTAGATCCTATTAATTCATTGAAGGATGTTCTTTATAAGTGTGAATGCCATAGTTTAAGGATCCTATGACTTTCCTAGTTGACGTTGTTGGTGTGCCATTAGTATGTGTACCGCAGGTCGCCCATTTGTTCCGCGGTATGGTAGCGAGTGATCCCCATTTCCTTGCTGGCAGATTGAGTGCTGTGTACGCCGGTATTCGCACGGCAGTCTGGCTTTGTATGTGGAGTCTCTACTGTAGTCCCTATCTGTATTCCCTGTGTTATGCCTTACTACAGCTGTGTAATTCCACCAGGTTTGCAGTTATGGCTGCCATCTTGGTCGTACGTTTGTCCATCCTTGGGAAATGCCTACTGGACACTGGTATAGGGCTGTACCCATTTCACAGCTGCATTTAGCATTTTCCGTGGATGATTTTCATTATTGGTGGGGGGTAAGGCATGTGCTATACCCACATCCCTCCCACGGGGCGGGACAACGGATTATCTGCCAAACAACACCGAGCCCCATTTCTGCATACCCACGATCCCATGGCTGCAGCCCTCGACGGTACCCATTATACATTCTTCATGAGTGCGGGACTGAGATGTGGACGCACATCTATGGACACGGCCATATGGGTATTTCTGCTCATATGTTCTGCATTTCATGGACGCCTGTCATCAACCTTAAACACGCTGGTGGTGCATATGTCTAACTGTGCCATAGTCATGGCTGTTACGCCTTCAGCGTCGCTTCCTCCATCACGTTTATATTGCATAGGGCTAAATTTTTGGGTCCTACAATGGACACCAATGTGCATATGTAAAGTGTAGAACCTGTTGGACTGTGTCCATCTGGCCAGTGGGTTTCACTGCTGCTGTATGTTCCCCAATCGCGGGTGTGTGTTTGACTACACATATTATGTAGTGCTACGACATCCAGGTCTTTCAAACCTGAAACCGAATGGTGTACATCCAAAGATGCAGGTTAGCAACTGCTTTACATAATCCTCAGAAGTCACAATATGAAATATCCGCCACTGTATTGTCAAAATAACAACACCATGACATGTGGATCCTATTAATTCATTGAAGGATGTTCTTTATATGTAGGTACGCCATAGCTTGACCATCCTATAACCTTCCTAGTTGACGTTGTTGGTGTGCCATTAGTATGTGTTCCGCAGATCGGCCATTTGTTCCGCAGTATGGAAGCGAGTGAACCCCATTTTCTTGCTGGCAGATTGAATGCTGTCTACGCCGGTATTCGCACGCCGGTCTGGCTTTGTATGGGGGGTGTGTACTGTGGTCCCTATCTGTATTTTCTGTGTTATGCCTTACTGCAGCTGTGGAATTACACTGGGTTTGCAGTTATGGGTGACCATCTTGGTCGTACGTTTGTCCGTCCATGGGAAATGCCTACTGGACACTGGTATAGGGCTGTACACATTTCACAGCTGCATTTAGCATTTTCCAGTGGATGATTTGCATTATTGGTGGGGGGTAAGGCATGTGCTATACCCACATCCCTCCCACGGGGCGGGACAACGGATTATCTGCCAAACAACACCGAGCCCCATTTCTGCATACCCACGATCCCATGGCTGCAGCCCTCGACTGTACCCGTTATACATTCTTCATGTGTGCGGGACTGAGATGTGGACGCACATCTATGGACACGGCCATATGGGTATTTCTGCTCATATGTTCTGCATTTCATGGACACCTGTCATCAACCTTAAACACGCTGGTGGTGCATATGTCTAACTGTGGCGTAGTCATGGCTGTTACACCTTCAGCGTCGCTTCCTCCATCACGTTTATATTGCATAGGGCTAAGTTTTTGGGTCCTACAATGGACACCAATGTGCATATGTAAAGTGTAGAACCTGTTGGACTGTGTCCATCTGGCCAGTGGGTTTGACTGCTGCTGTATGTTCCCCAATCACGGGTGTGTGTTTGACTACACATATTATGTAGTGCTACAACATCCAGGTCTTTCAAACCTGAAACCGAATGGTGTACATCCACAGATGCAGGTTAGCAACTGCTTTACATAATCCTCAGAAGTCACAATACGAAATATCCGCCACTGTATTGTCAAAATAACACCACCATGACATGTGGATCCTATTAATTCATTGAAGGATGTTCTTTATATGTGGGTACGCCATAGCTTGACCATCCTATAACCTTCCTAGTTGACGTTGTTGATGTGCCATTAGTTATGTGTTCCACAGATCGCCCATTTGTTCCGCAGTATGGAAGCGAGTGAACTCCATTTTCTTGCTGGCAGATTGAGTGCTGTCTACGCCGGTATTCGCACGCCGGTCTGGCTTTGTATGGGGGGGGGTGTACTGTGGTCCCTATCTGTATTTTCTGTGTTATGCCTTACTGCAGCTGTGGAATTACACCGGGTTTGCAGTTATGGGTGACCATCTTGGTCGTACGTTTGTCCGTCCATG
The DNA here is from genome assembly GCF_019279795.1 of Protopterus annectens. Classification (NCBI taxonomy): domain Eukaryota; kingdom Metazoa; phylum Chordata; order Ceratodontiformes; family Protopteridae; genus Protopterus; species Protopterus annectens. The sequence goes on along the minus strand of NC_056733.1, from coordinate 1,423,390,870 downwards.
GGAAATGCCTACTGGACACTGGTATAGGGCTGTACACATTTCACAGCTGCATTTAGCATTCTCCGGTGGATGATTTGCATTATTAGTGCAGAGTAACGCATATGCTATACCCACATCCCTCACACGGGGCGGGACAACGGATCATCTGCCAATCAACTCCGACACCCATTTCTGCATACCCACGATCCCATGGCTGCAACCCTCGACAGTACCCATTGCACATCCTCCATGTGTGCGGGAATGGGATGTGGACGCACATCTATGGACTCGACAATCTGGGGATTTCTGTGCATATGTCCTGCATTTCATGGACAGTTGTCATCGACCTTGAACACGCTGGTGGTGCATATATGTAGCTGTGCCGCAGTCACGGCTGTCACTTCATCTGGGTCTCTCGATCGCAGCCGGTTGACATTGCGTACGGATAAATTTTTGGGTCCTACAATGGACACCAATGTGCATATGTAAAGTGTAGAACTTATTGGACTGTGTCCATCTGGCCAGTGGGTTTGACTGCTGCTGTATGTTCAGCAATCACGGATGTCTGTTTGAGTACCCATATTATGTAGTGCTACGTAAACCTGGATTTCCGCCACTGAACCCAAATGGTGTAATTCCAATGATGCAGGCTAACAATTGCTTTAACTAATCCGCAGATATCCCATTGGGACATTCCCGCCTCTGTATTGTCAAATTAACACGAACAAAACATGTAGATCCTATTAATTAATTGAAGGATGTTCTTTATATGTGGGTGCATACATAGCTTAACCATCCTATAACCTTCCTAGTTGACGTTGTTGGTGTGCCATTAGTATGTGTTCCGCAGGTCACCCATTTGTTCCGCGGTATGGAAGCGAGTGATCCCTATTCTCTTGCTGGCAGATTGAGTGCTGTGTGCCGGTATTCGCCGGGCGGTCTGACTTTGTATGTGGAGTCTCTACTGTAGTCCCTATCTGTATTCCCTGTGTTATGCCTTACTACAGCTGTGTGATTCCACCAGGTTTGCAGTTATGGGTGCCATCTTGGCCGTACGTTTGTCCATCCATGGGAACTGCGTAATGGACACTGGTATAGGGCTGTACACATTTCACAGCTGCATTTAGCATTCTCCGGTGGATGATTTGCATTATTAGTGCGGAGTAACGCATATGCCATACCCATATCCCTCACACGGGGCATGACAACGGATCATCTGCCAATCAACTCCAACACCCATTTCTGCATACCCACGGTCCCATGGCTGCAACCCTCGACAGTACCCATTGCACATCCTCCATGTGTGCGGGAATGGGATGTGGACGCACATCTATGGACTCGACAATCTGGGGATTTCTGTGCATATGTCCTGCATTTCATGGACAGTTGTCATCAACCTTGAACATGCTGGTGGTGCATATATGTAGCTGTGCCGTAGTCATGGCTGTCACTTCATCTGGGTCTCTCGATCGCAGCCGGTTGACATTGCGTACGGATAAATTTTTGGGTCCTACAATGGACACCAATGTGCATATGTAAAGTGTAGAACTTATTGGACTGTGTCCATCTGGCCAGTGGGTTTGACTGCTGCTGTATGTTCAGCAATCACGGATGTCTGTTTGAGTACCCATATTATGTTGTGCTACGAAAACCATGTTTTACTACGATTAACCCAAATGGTGTTAATGTAATGCTGCAGGTTGGCAACTGCTTTAAGTGATCCTCAGAAGGCCCAGTAGGACATATACGCCACTGTATTGTCAATATAACACAGCCAGAACATGTAGACCCTATTAATTCATTGAAGGATGTTCTTTATAAGTGGGAACGCCAGTGTTTAAACATCCTATGACCTTCCTAGTTGACGTTGTTGGTGTGCCATTGGTATGTGTTCCACTGGTCGCCCATTTGTTCCGCAGTATGGCAGCGAGTAATCCCCATGTTGTTGCTGGCAGATTGAGTGTTGTGTACGCCGGTATTCGCACGGTGGTCTGGATTTCTATGGGGAGTGTCTACTGTAGTTGCCATCTGCATTCCTGTGTTATGCCTTACTGCAGCTGTGTAATTCCACTGGGCTTGCAGGTATGGGTGCCATCCTGGTCGTAGGCTTGTCCATCCATGGGGATTGCCTACTGGACACTGTTATGGCCTGTACACATTCCACACCTGCATTTAGCATTATCCGGTGGATGCTTTGCATTATTAGTGGGGAGTAGGTCATGTGCTACATCCACATCCCTCCCACGGGGCGGGACAAGGGATTATCTGCCAAACAACACCGAGCCCCATTTCTGCATACCCAAGATCCCATGGCTGCAGCCCTCGACAGTACCCATTACACATCCTTCATGTGTGTGGGACTGGGATGTGGACGCACATGTATGGACACGTCGATCTGGGGATTTCTGTTCATATGTCCTGCATTTCATGGACAGCTGTCATCAACCTTAAACACGCTGGTGGTGCATATGTCTAACTGTGCCATAGTCACGGCTATCGCATCATCTGGTGAACGGTAACGGCTGGATGGAATTCTGTTAGGATAAAATTTTGGGTCCTACAATGGACACCAATGTGCATATGTAAAGTTAGATGTTGCTGGACTGTGTCCAACTGGCCAGTGGTTTTGACTGCTGCTGTATGTTCCCCAATCGCGGTTGTCTGTTTGACTACCCATTCTACGTGGTGCTACGTAAACCAGGTGTTTTAGAACTGTGAACAAATGGTGTACATCCAAAGATGCAGGTTAGCAACTGCTTTAAATAAACCTCAGACGTCCCAATAGGAAATATCCGTCACTGTATTTTCAACATAACACCACCAGAACATGTTGATCCCTATGTATTCATTGAAGCATGTTTTCTTTATAGGTGGGAACGCCATAGTTTACATATCCTAGTTGACGTTGTTGGTGTGCCATTAGTATGTGTTCCACAGGTCGCCCATCTGTTCCGCAGTATGGTAGCGTGCTCCCATTTTGTTGCTGGCAGATTGAGTGCTGTGTACGCCGGTGTTCGCATGGCGGTCCAACTTTGTATGGGGAATGTCAACTGTAGTCCCTATGTGTATTTCCTGTGTTATGCCTTACTGCGGCTGTGTAATTCCACCGGTTTGCAGTTATGGGTGCCATCTTAGTCGTACGCTTGTCCATCCATGGGAATTGCCTACTGGACACTGGTATAGGGCTGTACACATTTCACACCTGCATTTAGCATTCTCCAGTGGATGCTTTGCATTATTAGTGGGGAGTAAGGCAGGTGCTACGCCCACATCCCTCCCACGGGGCGGGACAACGGATTATCTGCCAAACAACACCGAGCCCTGTTTCTACATACCCAGGATCCCTTGGCTGCAACACTCGACAGTACCCATTACACATCCTTCATGTGCGGGACTGGGATGTGGACGCACTTCTATGGACTCGGAACTCTGGGGATTTCTGTGCATATGTGCTGCATTTCATGGACAGTTGTCATCAACATTGAACACGCTGGTGGTGCATATGTCTAGCTGTGCCGTGGTCACGACTGTCGCTTCTCCTGGTTGGACGATGAAGGCTGGCAGGTATTCCGTACGGGACAATTTTTGGGTCCTACAATGGACACCAATGTGCATATGTAAAGTGTAGAGCTTGTCGGACTGTGTCCATGTGGCCAGTGGTTTTGACTGCTGCTGTATGTTCACCAATCGCGGATGTCTGCTTGACCATAGTGTGTAGTGCTACGGAAACCAGGTTTTCCAAAACCGGAACCAAATTGGTGTACATCCAATGATGCAGGTTAACAACCGCTTTAATTAATCCCCAGAGGTCCCAATGGGGAAGTATCGCCACTTTATTGTCGGAATGACACCACCATACCAGGTACATCACGAGCACTTTGGCCCGGTCTTACCGGCCATTTGCAGTTGTAATTAGCAGACACGTGTCAATACATGTATAATAATACATATTGTAATACCGACGTTAATCTATGTTATTTGGACAATGGCTTCTGCTATTGACATACATTGCTGTGGGTGTTGCCGGTTACCATACACATGGCTTTCTCAAAGGCCGAATTCACAATTCTGAACACTACTGTGGTCTCCTTTAAGGACCCTGAGCCAGTGGTCAACATTACTCAAGCCACTGCATCACTTACATATGCCTTCTACCGGTACCTGCAGGACTGCATGGATCAGGCATTCCCTTACCCAACTGTGGTTCATTGTACCAATGCCAAGCATCTAGTGTGGTGTACCCCAGCCATACACAAGCTGTACAACGAGAGGAGGTGGCTACTACAAGGCAGAGCAGACACCTTGTGAGGTATGACACCCTTGCTCATTATATGTGAAGAGCTACAGGCTGTCATAACATAGTCCGGGGCAGGTTCCACAGATATATCTCCAAGGACTCGGCAGACAATCATACAGCCTTCATTTGCTATGCTGGACACCTGGGAGGTAACTCACACATATGCTCTGACTGGGTTCACAATGATGTGGAGTTTACTGAACATACACACATTGCCAACATACGGGCTGATAGGTTCAGTGAAGACATCTCCACCCCCCCCCCCCACATGGAGAGATGTCTTTACCAGCGGTTTGTGGTCCCCGAATGTTCTGTAATGCACGGGTGGGACATGCTCTCTCCAGGGTAGTGAACACAGCATCCATGGGACCAGCTGGTGTCCCGACTGTGTACTCCGCGATCTCATTGAGGAATTAGACCCATAGTTAGGACAGCTGTTTATTCTTAGCCTCACCTCGGGTAACGTACCCAAGTTGTGGTGCACGGCGACTGTAGTCCCACTTCACAGGGCCAGTGCCTCCACTGACCCTGGTTATTACTGTCCCATTACCATGAGAAGACTTATCTGCAAAGACATGGGGAGGGATCATACTGCAGCCCGTAGATGACGACATAGGGGACCTGCATACTTTGCATCCAACCCAGTTTGGCTTGGTCAGGGGCGGTTCATGCGTTTAAATCCTGGTTGACGTTTTAGGGACAGTCACCGAGGCCATTGATGGGGGTCATGCAGTCCATACAGCCTACCTCGACCTGGCAAAGGCCTTCAACACAATACCCCCCTCGGGTATCATTGATAAACCCATCGGCTTGGATGTGAACACGTACATCGCAGGATGGGTTGCAAACTGGCTAGGTGACATGACCCACGCGGTCATAGTTGCTGGCAATATGTCGGACTTACTGCCTGTCACAGGCGGTGTCCCACGGGGCTCTGCCCTGGGTCCACTCTTTTTCTACATCTACATTTCCACAGTACAAGCACACACAGGGGTGTTATGGCTGACATTGTTTGTAGATGACTGCGAACCGGGTGCCATAGTGGGACGGACATCTGACACAGATATCCTTCAAAGGGGCCTCACAGATATGGATATCTGCTCTCAGGGACATGGCCTACAGCTAAATGCCAGGTAATGCATAGTCATACCCATCGGGAAGAACGAGGTCACCCCTGTCCGGCATATGGGTGGCAGTCCACTGAGCACGGGGGGAATTACCAGGGATCTGGGGACCCAGACTGTCGGTCACCATTCGTTCGACACACACGTTGCTATCGTGGTTCGGTAGAACTTCTACATTGCCCACCTGATCGTGCAGGGATTCACATCTAGATCAGGGTAGGTCATCGTCTCCTTGTACTCATTACGTGTTACACCTATGATTGAGTACATTGCCCCATTCGGAGGGTATCTGACCCGACACCTACAGCAGCTGGGAAGGCCCCATAGGTTAATCGTCAGACAGATGCAGGGTGTCAGGGATTTGTGTTATGCTGCCCCACTGTAAGGACTCCTGCTCCATTCAGTCACATACCTCTTGTTCGGTGTTGACCTGTGCCTGACATACGAGGCCATGTCGACCCATATTTGATGACTATGCTTCACCTACTGGATCTCCATCCCTCGGAACCACAAGGGCAGGTGACGTGAACCTTGACACGGTCATTGATAGGATGTGTTGGAGTGACACATACATCACCCAGACACTCACTATGCTGTGGATCTACATCACAGTACATGTGAAGCAGTGAACCTTGCTAGCCTTGTTCGAGGGGGATCTTGTCCGTTGGATGGGGGATTGCAGATATACCCCAGGGATTACATCATTGTCACTGCTTGACAGAGGTACAGCAATATAATAGGCATTTTATCTCCGGACCGGAGGGTTGGCAAAGGAATCCTAACTATGGCCTAGGGTTATGGCTGCCCTTGGGTAGATAGCCTACCCTGTACCTATGTTCATAGTTTGTCCCATTCACACTTGTCTATCCCCTATCCTCTTTCTCATGTGTATATTTCTGTGGCACGTGATTGAACTCTGTATTACCTGCAGATATGCTGTCTACAGTGCACATACATCACGGTTGATTACAGTGTATCTGTGTACCTACCTCTGTGATACTGAGGACTACCGCACATCCTTCACAGCATTACATGCATATGTCCATTCTATTATTCTTTGGCCTACGGGGGGGGTGTTAAGGCAACAGTTACACGTGTCCCTGTTTGTGCGCGCGTCATGGTGGTCTTTGACCAGCCTCCGTTGCTGTCGTGGGATGGTCGGTAGTGTTGGTGTGTGTTTGGCATGTGTTTTCACTGCCGGTATATCTGTGGGAGGTGGGGTTGGCACATGTTCCTCTTTGCAGGGGGCCCCATCCTGGACTTTTGTGTCATGCATCTACACTTGGCACGTGCCATATGTCCTGTGCTATTCCCACAGTCGTGTATGCCTTCATGCATTACTACTGCGTGTTATTGGCTGTTTGTATGTGGTACACATGGCTATTATGGTGGATGGCTTGGCCTATTCCCATGCTATGACATACCATCCATCCGGGCATATGCATGTTATTCCGTCCTTTACGTTGGCCGTGGGTGTTTGGCCATCCGGCAACGCTACTCTCAACATGTGATGTCCCACCTTCCCCTTCTGTGCCTGTGGCACCCTGTTAGGGTGTCCTGTTTGGTAGGCAGATGTTCCGCTATATGTGTTGTGTTTGACATGTCTGCATAGCTAATCATCGGTACGGTGGTTGAACATACCGCCTTGTCCAGATGTGTACAGTTATGTGCACCGTGGTGTGTGCACGCCTATGGGGTTTCGACAGGTCCATACCACATGCGGGATGTACACATTCTGCCGACACGTTCACATGCAGCCATTTGGATATCTGTACCTGAGGTGGGTTGTTAACATGTGGTGTACATATTTGCCCACGTGGCACTGCCTAAGACAATACTTCTTACCACATTTCAGGTATGCCCATTGTGTGTAGGTGTGTAGCTGCGCAAGGCTGCTAGCTGGGTTGGGTGCACGGTCGTACATGGGTGCGGGATACATGCTATGATGGGGCTATTGTGTATTACATTTGCATGCATGGGTTCTGCTTCTGGATATTACGCTTAGACATACGCCGTCCTATGTGTATGCGATGAGCACGTTGCTGGGTGTGGTACATGTTGCTATGCACATGTTTGCCTGTGTTTAGGGTATCATGTTTCCTTCTTGTTGTTATATCGACATGGCTACCCGGCTGTGTACTCTCACTACTGCTGGTGACCATGCCCATGTCGCTACTTCTATGTCGGTGCGGCACACTGACATGCTGTGGTACACCTTCACTGGGTATGCCCACTGACAGTGCATTGCGGGACGGACACGGTATTACGCGTATCCTGTGTTCCTTGGACGGGTACACTTAGGGCTTCGTGGGTTGATGTTTGGTTCTCCGTTTTGTTGGGATGGGTACTATGTTGCATAGTCTGCGTACGTTTCATTCTCCATGGGCCCTGGCTGGTGCGGTTACTATTACGGGCGGCCTGTGGAAGTCAGCACTTTAGGTTGCTCATCGCCTGCAGGCTTGGCCACGCCTCCGGACGCATCCTACTTGGGCTCGCTCACATGCCCTACGCACGTGTCTGTGGTTGCGGCGCGCACTCATTACTATGCATATGGCGCTGCTACGCCGACTATTCACTGCATCGCCGGCGCAAGCCTTACACCGGCCTTGCGCCGAGCTTCATGAATCCCGGGGAAAGTGTTTATGTACAATGGCTTAGTAGTGTTCCCTAGCAAGGACTCACAATTCTCATGGACAGACACAATTAAAAGCAAGGGACATCAGATTGGATATAGAGCTTAGTGACATAGTTGCATGTTAGGATATTTACAGACTATGCTTTCAGTTTATAACTTAATCAGTGTCGGTACATGGGCAAAGCCAGTTCACTTTGAGATATGGTTTGAGGTTTTTTTGAAAAGACTTTTGGAGGATTGTAGGGTTATATAGTTTGGCAATGAATTCAAGGTTTTGCCAACAAAGTTGGCAAACAGGGATTCACCAGCAGAGTTATTCGCTTTGTGGTTTGGACCAGTAGTTTGTTGGCTGACCGTAGGGATCTCAGGTTGTTATATGGCTTAATAATATTTATAAGTGAAGGGGTATCCTCAGGGTGGTACAGAATTTTGTGGGCTATTAAGAGCTGGTTGAATTGAATTAAGTTGGGCAGTTTTAGCCACTCTAGTTGTTTCAGGTTCTGGCAGTGGTAGGTTCTATAGGTGGCGCCAGTGGTGAATCTGGCAATATGGTTGCAGCTATGGGACAGCTTACCTAGTTTGGATTTGTTGAGGTTTGAGAGTACAGTTGAGGCATATAAAAGAGTAGAGAGTAGGTGTGACTGGTTGATTGCAGTCCTAGCCAGTGGGGTTAAAAATGCTTGTTTCTATACAGTGATCCAAGCTTCTTATTGATGGTCTGTGTGGTTTTGTTGACCTGTAGGTCAAATTTGAGATTATTGTCTATGATAACCCCTAGAAGTTTGGTGTGTTGGTCTGGGGAGATAGTGGTACCATTGTTAGATGTGACAGAGAATGAATGTGTTGCAGATCTACTAGTGGGGGTGAAGAGTAGAAGTTTAGTTTTATTGGGGTTCAGCAGTAGGAGTTGGTTGGCGAGCCAGTTCTCAATAGTGTTAAATGTATTTTGGGTTAGGATTTGCAGTTCGGATGGGGAGGTGGCTGAGCAGATCAGAGTGGAATCATCTGCATATTGAATACAGGTAGCTTTAGGGATAGCAGTGTGAAGGTTGTTGATAAAAATAGAGAAGAGTAGTGGACCTAGTATGGAGCCTTGAGGGACACCAAGTGTGAGAGGTAGCTGGCTGGAGAGTTTGCCCTGCCATAGTACCGCCTGTTGTCTACCAGTCAGGTAGGACTGGAACCACTGGATTGCATGCTTATTGAGGGAAATAGATTTTAGAGAAAGAATGAGAAGTTCATGGTTGACCATGTCAAAGGCTTTTGATAAGTCAAGAAAGAAGGCGGAGGATAGCCTATTGTCATTCCTGTTTTGGTTTATGGCATTAGTAAAGGAAAGGAGGGCTGAGGTGGTGCTGTGGTATGGCCTGAAACCATGCTGGGAGTTGGATAGTAAGTTATTCTGTGTAAGGTATTGCATTAGTTGCTTGTGTACACATTTCTACATTATTTTGGCTAGTGGGGAAAGAATGGCAATAGGTCTATAGTTGGATATGTCTGTAGAACTACCACCTTTATGGAGTGGGATGACGTGGGATATTTTCCAGAGGGAGGGGATAGTGCTTTCGGATAAGATTCTGGGGATAAGGATAGATATGAGATATGCAGTGGCATCTGCAGCTATTTGTAGGTACTCTGCAGGGAGGAGGTCAGCACCGAGGATGGTAGGTTTTATTTTTTTTTATAAGTGTTTTGATAAAACTAGTGGAAATAGGTTGGAAGCTAAATTGGGGGTGATTAGTGGTTAGATTAGAGGTGTGGTTTAAGTTTGTGGGGGTTAGTTGATTTGCTAGGGATTGGATTGCTTCAGTGAAAAAGTTATAAGGGCCAGCTATGGTCTCTGGGAAACTATGGGTGTGGTTAGCCGGGGTTGGGGTGGTAGAATGACCTGGATGAAGTAGTTGATTTAAGCCTGCCCAGAACCTTTGAGGGTTGTTCTGCTGTTTTTGCAGGATATTTTGGTAAAAGCATTTTTTATCTAGTAAAATGGGATTTTTTTTGTATCATTCCTGAAATGATGATATTTTAGATGGTCAAGTGGGGCTTTAGCTGTTCTCCAGCTGGCTTAAACTTTAAATTTTACTGACACCTCACATTTGGGTCTGCAACATTACCCTGGTTAACATATACATAATAATATTCAGTACCTATTTATGAAAAATACATTTTAGTTGTGTTTTACATATGAAAATGAATGGACTGCTGTGGGGCTTGAATCACGACTGACGGCATGTTAGGTGAATACTCTAACCACTACACTATTCCATTTTTGCTAGTTGCACTCTGTATATTTCTAGTTAACGTATGTTTATGTTTCAACTCTGCTATGCATAGCTGCACAATGGGCACACCCGCTACGGTTAAACTTTATTGGTTTAATAAAAAAATGATTTTGAGGATTTAAATGACATTTAACTTTTTCTCACTTTAGGTGTATGCCTGCCATAATGGAGGAACAAGGGCACAACAACAGGGCCAATTTTAGCACTTTAAAAGTGCATGGGATAATGGGTTTTGTGTTAGCATGTATTTTGTGAGGTGTATGGGAACTCAGGCATGTCACTGTTTTGTTTCTGTTATTTTATTTCTTCATTTAACATTTGTTGACCGGGTAAGTCCGACTAGGACGGGAAGCCTATTTTCATCAGAGGCCCGGGGTTACACGCTCCAGATGCATGTCTGTGGCATGCATTCTGCAGATATACTGCACAATTGTGCAGTATATCTGCAGACAACTATGTTTTTGCTTTTAAAAGTGCTGTAATAGCACTTTCTAAGTGAAGGGGGCATGTTACATGTGCAGGCACAGCTGTAACACGCCCCCTGCACTCGTTCATGGAACATGTCAGTGTAGGTGTTACAGCAGTGCACCTTCATAAATATGCAAGGTGCGTTGCTGTGCTGCACGGACATAATCCATTCCGTGCAAGATAAGTTTATTCTTGCACGTAACTTTACTGAATCCTGGGGACCGTTATTCACATAAATACTCACTTTTAATTTTTGATTGGGATAATATGATAAAATGAATATACTACTTAAAAAAGTTGTTCACATTAAACTGCATGCCCTAAAAAAAAACAGGGAGTGGCATATTAGCTCTGCATTTAACAGATCACTTCTAAGGCTTTACTTTCTTAAGCATCTAAAGCTGCACTGAATTATGCCTGCTATCTATCTAAATCAATCTCCATACTAAGAATAGACCAACTAAAGTAAAAAAAAAACAAGCAAGTGGGCTAAGGAAGCAGCTCTGGAATAAGCACAAACGAGTTTACCTAGGTTTCGTCTTTAATCCGACTTCATCAGAACACAATTGAGTACAAGACAAACAGCACCTTTAAATACACACCTACAAATGACATCATCAATTACATGAAAATTGTTTAAAAGGCCAGCATACAAAATTAAAACACAAGTTTAAAAAAATAATGTCTTCAAATGAAATATGTAATATATGTGTGTAAAAAATACAAATTCAAATAGAATAAAATAAAATAAAATAAAATACAAACGGGAGAAATGAAATTCACCCCAAAATATATTTCAATTTTAAAATAGGCATAAGACTGATGCAGTCATTAATGCCTGGCTGTTGCAAAGCGTTTCGTCTCAACTGCCATTTCATTTCAGCTATGTCTAAATGCACATCTAATGTCTTTCCAAACCTATCTACGATAATTTGCTGAATAACACTAAATTTGAAGCAATGCCCACTATTGGTATCGATGTGCCTAAAAAGCGCATTCGATTTTTTCCGCAATCTAATGTCTGACTGGTGCTCAATAATCCGCTCCCTTAATGTCCTACAGGTCTTCCCTATGTAAAAAGCCGGACATTGCTTACATAGGGCCACATAAACAACGCTCGTACTGTAACAATCAAAATGACCCCCTAGTTTAACCGTAACACCAGCTACCTTGAAGTCCGCACCAGTCACATTAATCAAATGGCAAACACTACACCTACCACACCTGAAATTGCCCCTACTCCTGTATGTGTCCTCAAAAGTGTCATTCTTTTCCAATAATTGCTTGAATGACGGGCCTTTCCTATAAACACATTTCGGGGGTCTTCCTAACTTGCCACTAACTAATTGATCCAAATTCAACAACTTCCAATTGTTGATGACGATGTCAACTATAAAAGGAGCATCAAAGGAATAGGTTGTAATGAAGAATAAAGGATGGTCATTAATGACCCTTGAACTGGGTACTTCACATTCCAAATCAATATCACCATTAGCCGCACCAATTGTAACATCATACTCATTATCACTATCAAATTTCCCTTTTATAAGGGGCCAATACACACCATTTGCTCTCTTTAGTTTGACTTCATCAGCAATGCAATTACACAATGCCTCTGGATAACCACGCCTAATGAACATTAGCTTAATAAACTCAATTTCATTAAAAAATTCCACATCCAAACTAGTCATTCTTGCTGCCCTGACCATCTGGCCCTTAACAATTGCCTTCTTTTGATGGTCAGGGTGACAGCTAGAATAACTCAAATAAGAGTTGGAAAATGTAGGTTTCCTGTGGATAGTGGATATCAAATCAAAAACACCTGGACGAATAATTAAATGAACATCCAAGTAATCAATTTCAATATTACTCATATTATGAGTGAATTTTAAAAATTCAACTGAATTGTTAACATAATCCATAAATTCAGTAATCTTGTCAAACCCACCTTCCCAAACAATAAGCAAATCGTCCAGGAAACGGGTATAAAAACTGATGTGGGGCATAAAGGCACTAGAAAAGAGAAATGCTTGCTCCCAGTATGCCATAACATAATTGGCATACACGGGAGCACATGCCGCACCCATCGCAACACCAGTTTTTTGCTTGTAATAAATTTCTTCAAACTGAATGAAATTGTTGGTGAGAACAATTTCCATTAAACCCACTAACAAATTGATTCTATCTTGATCAAACAAGTGTGTTTTCAACAATTGAGCTTCCAACCATTCTAAACCTGTAACAGTAGGAATGACCGAAAACAAATTTACCACATCAACTGTCAACAAAATAGAACCACTATTTAAATGCACACTTTTCAACCTTTCCAAAAATGTCCATGAATCTTTGGTAATATAATCAAACACCTTCAAACCCTTTTGTAGTTCAAAATCAAGAAACTTACTTATGAAGCAGGTTTTACTATGCTTTCCGTCCACAATTGGTCTAAATGCCAAATTGTCCAAACCTTTGTGGATCTTAGGTATTCCAAAAATCCCACTAACTGAAGGGTGTTCGTTAACCAAATACCTGTACTCAAGTTCATTAATATGACCCTGCCAAAGTAAGTCCTCAATGTATAACCCAACCTTACCATGAGCAATGTTCAGTTCATTCAAACTCATCTCCTCGTAAGTATCCGTTGCCAACATAGCCACCATACTGTTAACGTAATCATTCCTATCTGTGACCACTAAACCATTACCCTTATCCGGTTTCATGAACCTTACAGATCTATCACTCACCAAATCTTCCAACAGCCCATGCTCTTCAAGGGTCAAATTGTCCATCAAATCAAAAGCACGTTTGTAATGCGGACTCCTTGCCTGCCTGTAATGGTCCCTAATATCAAACTCACACATTCTTTCATATGTGCCAGTGACAGTATTAGGTGGGGGCATATACTTACTTGGCTTTTTCAAGACCAACCCAGTTTCACCTCTACTCTTACCTTCAAATAATAACCTCAAATTCATTTTCCTAACTAACATTCTTAGGTCAATTAGGGTATCAGTCAAATTACCCCGAATCAATGGGACAAAAGTTAGCCCTTTTGCTAACAGCTCAACATGCCTTTCACTGATAGCTTTACTAGAATAGTTGTATATTTTAAAATCATCAAATGTGTTAGCTAAAATGGTTGGATTACTAAGGCCCCAAACCTTCTCAGTTGAAACCTCACCGTCAATCACACATATTAAATCCTCAATGTCACATTCAAAACTATGATCACTCGCACAGGTAGAGGCCCCATCACCCAAATCTTGCTCATGAGAAAATGTAGTATCAGCAACTGGATGTACAAGAATCGAACTGTTTGTAGGCGGAATTGAATATAGACTAACATCATAAAAAGAAGCAGAACAAACCTCAACATTATCACTACTATTGTTAGCTGAAGCATTACTTACAAAAATGTTAGAAATACAAGAACCATTCAAATTTGGGGAGTGCTCTGCATTGATACAAACCACAGATGTTTCGTCTGCGTCAACATTTACACAAGTTGAATTTAGACCATCAAACACCTCCATTTCAAAATTTCCCCCTGTAGCATTTTCATCAAATGATGAGCTACGCATTGTTTTGTGACCACACCTGGTTTTATAAATTTTACCATCCGAAAAGGCATACCCAGTCACACACTCGTAAATGTAATCCAGGTTAGGCATGAGCTCAACTTTAAAGTCAACAGCACAATTCTCCCCACATATGCCCGTGACTTCATTACCACCCTGCAATGTATTCATATTCTGCGAGAATTGTATCACAGAATTCAAAAACATGACGTTAGTAACATTAGTTTACTGCAAAACATCATCCAAAACTGAATAAGTAAAAACTGCCCCAACATTACGCTCACAAACATTAGCAACAGCGTTTGAGGGTAAACGCTGCACAAACTCTGCTGTTAAAGAGTTGTTACTCGTAGCACCCCCAACACTTGAATGCTTAAGGCTAGCGCCAGCAATCCCCTCAGTAAAACACATATAAATATCACTTTCAAATGTCAAGTCCTGGTACGCCACACTAGCTACCAAATTAGGCGAACATCCTTTCAACAAGCCAAAGTTAATATTGGAGTCCTGTGTGGAAAGTGCTGAACCACGCTCAGCAATTCCCGAAGAAGTGTCAGTACCAACCGCAACCAAGTCACAGTCACTGTTATCATTTAGGTTTGTAAAATGCTCCATTTCACAATCCCTTCGAGGCATATCACTCAACCATAAACCGCCCATAACAGGCGGGACAAAATGAACATAATTGCTACTAGCAGTAAGACTGAAACACTCAGTACCAATGCCGTTACACCCATTGTCAGATTTAAAACTTGCCTTTTGTTCAAAAAAGAAACACTGATGTTGCTCACCGTGTGACGGATAATGTACAAGGGTGTCAAAGCTATCAAAGCAAATTAATTCATCGTCCTCAGTAGACTTTGTGAAACGCTTACCCCTACCATGGACGGTGTCAGAGGACAATTCAAGAACGTTAAAAATGCTGCAACAACGGCATCGAAAAAAATTGTTAGAAAAACACTTAACGTTCGAGCCCTCACCTAGTTGGTTGAAACCATTGGTGTGTGTTATGTTCTCCATTGGGCTCGATTGCCCCTGCTGCCTAAATTTCCAGAATTGGTTGTTTTTGGTTTCGCACCCTGCCCTGTGTAGTCGCTGAATCCATCCTGCTCCTGCCGTTGATTCCGTCCACGTAACCTCTCCGACCTTCTCAACTCCACATCTAAAGGGGAGTCAGCACGCTCAGTCACTCCATTAATACGATCATCAGTGGGCGTTGCCTCCGAATCTTCATTATATCTAATTCTGCTTATTTTACTTAAAGGGACTCTGCCATAACAATTGCCTTCAGACATGGGATAGGCTTGATTTCTCCTGTACTCATTGCTATCCCTTTCTATTTTTTTAGCCTTTCTAGCAAAGATAAATTCACATTGAGTATTAACTTCTGCCATCAAGTTGTTGTAATTTGTAGAATAATGATCAAAAATCAAGTCATTAGTAATTGCCTCATTCAGTGTTTCCAGCTCACCCAACAAAGTGACAATTTGCTGGTCATTATATTTGATCATTATGGTCAATAATTCAAGACCCATCTTATCATATAGTTGGTGCACTTCCTCCAACATGTCTTTCTTGTTAGCAATCCCATTAGGATACTTCCAGGCTCGCAAGCCCTTAGGCACCAAACCACAATCAATGTTTTTTTGCAGATACCCATTTTCTATCTGTAATTTTTTAAGAGCAAATAACTTCTTTTCAAAGTCATTTAAATGCTGTGCCATTGGCTTCAACACATTTCTTTCACTGTTCACCACCACTCGACCATGCTGAAAATTAAAGTCATTTACCCTCCACTTGTTGAAATCAAGCTCAGATGAAACACTTTTGGCATTGACGTCGACATTATTCGAAGTAGAAGGGTTCGCAGCCCTCACTCCAGTATTCACCTCAGGAGAACTGCGCTCCATATCCACAGTACAATCACGTCTTCCACTGAACTTGGAACAAAATTTGTTACTGCTGTTCCCGTTTTGCTGACCTTCAACCAAAGTCTGAATTTGCTTGGAATGCTCAAGCAGTTTCTGGTTAATAGCTTCCAATAAGCCCAAAATGTCAGGTCCAACACCACCACTCTCCATACTAAGAATAGACCAACTAAAGTAAAAAAAAACAAACAAGTGGGCTAAGGAAGCAGCTCTGGAATAAGCACAAACGAAACATATTTCATTTGAAGACATTATTTTTTTAAACTTGTGTTTTAATTTTGTATGCTGGCCTTTTAAACAATTTTCATGTAATTGATGATGTCATTTGTAGGTGTGTATTTAAAGGTGCTGTTTGTCTTGTACTCAATTGTGTTCTGATGAAGTCGGATTAAAGACGAAACCTAGGTAAACTCGTTTGTGCTTATTCCAGAGCTGCTTCCTTAGCCCACTTGTTTGTTTTTTTTTTACTTTAGTTGGTCTATTCTTAGTATGGAGAGTGGTGGTGTTGGACCTGACATTTTGGGCTTATTGGAAGCTATTAACCAGAAACTGCTTGAGCATTCCAAGCAAATTCAGACTTTGGTTGAAGGTCAGCAAAACGGGAACAGCAGTAACAAATTTTGTTCCAAGTTCAGTGGAAGACGTGATTGTACTGTGGATATGGAGCGCAGTTCTCCTGAGGTGAATACTGGAGTGAGGGCTGTGAACCCTTCTACTTCGAATAATGTCGACGTCAATGCCAAAAGTGTTTCATCTGAGCTTGATTTCAACAAGTGGAGGGTAAATGACTTTAATTTTCAGCATGGTCGAGTGGTGGTGAACAGTGAAAGAAATGTGTTGAAGCCAATGGCACAGCGTTTAAATGACTTTGAAAAGAAGTTATTTGCTCTTAAAAAATTACAGATAGAAAATGGGTATCTGCAAAAAAACATTGATTGTGGTTTGGTGCCTAAGGGCTTGTGAGCCTGGAAGTATCCTAATGGGATTGCTAACAAGAAAGACATGTTGGAGGAAGTGCACCAACTATATGATAAGATGGGTCTTGAATTATTGACCATAATGATCAAATATAATGAACAGCAAATTGTCACTTTGTTGGGTGAGCTGGAAACACTGAATGAGGCAATTACTAATGACTTGATTTTTGATCATTATTCTACAAATTACAACAACTTGATGGCAGAAGTTAATACTCAATGTGAATTTATCTTTGCTAGAACGGCTAAAAAAATAGAAAGGGATAGCAATGAGTACAGGAGAAATCAAGCCTATCCCATGTCTGAAGGCAATTGTTATGGCAGAGTCCCTTTAAGTAAAATAAGCAGAATTAGATATAATGAAGATTCGGAGGCAACGCCCACTGATGATCGTATTAATGGAGTGACTGAGCGTGCTGACTCTCCTTTAGATGTGGAGTTGAGAAGGTCGAGAGGTTACGTGGATGGAATCAACGGCAGGAGCAGGATGGATTCAACGACTACACAAGGCAGGGTGCGAAACCAAAGACAGCCAATTCTGGAAATTTGGGCAGCAGGGGCAATCGAGCCCAATGGAGAACATAACACACACCAATGGTTTCAACCAACTAGGTGAGGGCTCGAACGTTAAGTGTTTTTCTAACAATTTTTTTCGATGCCGTTGTTGCAGCATTTTTAACGTTCTTGAATTGTCCTCTGACACCGTCCATGGTAGGGGTAAGCGTTTTGCAAAGTTTACTGAGGACGATGATTTAAATTGCTTTGATAGCTTTGATAGCATTGTACGTTATCCGTCACACGGTGAACAACATCAGTGTTCCTTTTATGAACAAAAAGCAAGTTTTAAATCTGGCAATGGGTGTAACGGCATTGGTACTGAGCGTTTCAGTCTTACTGCTAGTAGCAATTACGTTCATTTTGTCCCGCCTGTTATGGGCGGTTTATGGTTGAGTGATATGCCTCGACGGGATTGTGAAATGGAGCATTTTACAAACCTAAATGATAACGGTGACTGTGACTTGGTTGCGGTTGGTACTGACACTTCTTCGGGAATTGCTGAGCGTGGTTCAGCGCTTTCCACACAGGACTCCAATATTAACTTTGGCTTGTTGAAAGGATGTTCGCCTAATTTGGTAGCTAGTGTGGCGTACCAGGACTTGACATTTGAAAGTGATATTTATATGTGTTTTACTGAGGGGATTGCTGGCGCTAGCCTTAAGCATTCAAGTGTTGGGGGTGCTACGAGTAACAACTCTTTAACAGCAGAGTTTGTGCAGCGTTTACCCTCAAACGCTGTTGCTAATGTTTGTGAGCGTAATGTTGGGGCAGTTTTTACTAATTCAGTTTTGGATGATGTTTTGCAGCAAACTAATGTTACTAACGTCATGTTTTTGAATTCTGCGACACAATTCTTGCAGAATATGAATACATTGCAGGGTGGTAATGAAGTCACGGGCATATGTGGGGAGAATTGTGCTGTTGACTTTAAAGTTGAGCTCATGCCTAACCTGGATTACATTTACGAGTGCGTGACTGGGTGTACGCACTCGGATGGTAAAATTTATAAAACCAGGTGTGGTCACAAAACAATGCGTAGCTCATCATTTGATGAAAATGCTACAGGGGGAAATTTTGAAATGGAGGTGTTTGATGGTCTAAATTCAACTTGTGTAAATGTTGACGCAGACGAAACATCTGTGGTTTGTATCAATGCAGAGCACTCCCCAAATTTGAATGGTTCTTGTATTTCTAACATTTTTGTAAGTAATGCTTCAGCTAACAATAGTAGTGATAATGTTGAGGTTTGTTCTGCTTCTTTTCATGATGTTAGTCTATATTCAATTCCACCTATAAACAGTTTGATTTTTACACATCCAGTTGCTGACACTACATTTTCTCATGAGCAAGATTCGGGTGATGGGGCCTCTACCAGTGTGAGTGATCATAGTTTTGATTGTGATATTGAGGATTTAATATGTGTGATTGATGGTGAGGCTTCAACTGAGAAGGTTTGGGGGCTTAGTAATCCAACCATTTTAGTTAACATATTTGATGACTTTAAAATATACAATTATTCTAGTAAAGTTATCAGTGAAAGGCATGTTGAGTTGTTAGCAAAAGGGCTAACTTTTGTTCCCCTAATTTGGGGTAATTTGACTGATACCCTAATTGACCTAAGAATGTTAGTTAGGAAAATGAATTTGAGGTTACTATTTGAAGGTGAGAGTAGAGGTGAAACTGGGTTGGTCCTGAAAAAGCCAAGTAAGTATATGCCCCCACCTAATACTGTCACTGGCACATATGAAAGAATGTGTGAGTTTGATATTAGGGACCATTACAGGCAGGCAAGGAGTCCGCATTACAAACGTGCTTTTGATTTGATGGACAAATTCACCCTTGAAGAGCATGGGCTGTTGGAAGATTTGGTGAGTGATAGATCTGTAAGGTTCATGAAACCGGATAAGGGTAATGGTTTAGTGGTCACAGATAGGAATGATTACGTTAACAGTATGGTGGCTATGTTGGCAACGGATACTTACGAGGAGATGAGTTTGAATGAACTGAACATTGCTCATGGTAAGGTTGGGTTATACATTGAGGACTTACTTTGGCAGGGTCATATTAATGAACTTGAGTACAGGTATTTGGTTAACGAACACCCTTCAGTTAGTGGGATTTTTGGAATACCTAAGATCCACAAAGGTTTGGACAATTTGGCATTTAGACCAATTGTGGACGGAAAGCGTAGTAAAACCTGCTTCATAAGTAAGTTTCTTGATTTTGAACTACAAAAGGGTTTGAAGGTGTTTGATTATATTACCAAAGATTCATGGACATTTTTGGAAAGGTTGAAAAGTGTGCATTTAAATAGTGGTTCTATTTTGTTGACAGTTGATGTGGTAAATTTGTTTTCGGTCATTCCTACTGTTACAGGTTTAGAATGGTTGGAAGCTCAATTGTTGAAAACACACTTGTTTGATCAAGATAGAATGAATTTGTTGCTGGGTTTAATGGAAATTGTTCTCACCAACAATTTCATTCAGTTTGAAGAAATTTATTACAAGCAAAAAACTGGTGTTGCGATGGGCGCGGCATGTGCTCCCGTGTATGCCAATTATGTTATGGCATACTGGGAGCAAGAATTTCTCTTTTCTAGTGCCTTTATGCCCCACATCAGTTTTTATACCCGTTTCCTGGATGATTTGTTTATTGTTTGGGAAGGTGGGTTTGACAAGATTACTGAATTTATGGATTATGTTAACAATTCAGTTGAATTTTTAAAATTCACTCATAATATGAGTAATATTGAAATTGATTACTTGGATGTTCATTTAATTATTCATCCAGGTGTTTTTGATTTGATATCCACTATCCACAGGAAACCTACATTTTCCAACTCTTATTTGAGTTATTCTAGCTGTCACCCTGACCATCAAAAGAAGGCAATTGTTAAGGGCCAGATGGTCAGGGCAGCAAGAATGACTAGTTTGGACGTGGAATTTTTAAATGAAATTGAGTTTATTAAGCTAATGTTCATTAGGCGTGGTTATCCAGAGGCATTGTGTAATTGCATTGCTGATGAAGTCAAACTAAAGAGAGCAAATGGTGTGTATTGGCCCCTTCTAAAAGGGAAATTTGATAGTGATAATGAGTATGATGTTACAATTGGTGCGGCTAATGGTGATATTGATTTGGAATGTGAAGTACCCAGTTCAAGTGTCATTAATGACCATCCTTTATTCTTCATTACAACCTATTCCTTTGATGCTCCTTTTATAGTTGACATCGTCATCAACAATTGGAAGTTGTTGAATTTGGATCAATTAGTTAGTGGCAAGTTAGGAAGACCCCCCGAAATGTGTTTATAGGAAAGGCCCGTCATTCAAGAAATTATTGGAAAAGAATGACACTTTTGAGGACACACACAGGAGTAGGGGCAATTTCAGGTGTGGTAGGTGTAGTGTTTGCCATTTGATTAATGTGACTGGTGCGGACTTCAAGGTAGCTGGTGTTACGGTTAAACTAGGGGGTCATTTTGATTGTTACAGTACGAGCGTTGTTTATGTGGCCCTATGTAAGCAATGTCCGGCTTTTTACATAGGGAAGACCTGTAGGACATTAAGGGAGCAGATTATTGAGCACCAGTCAGACATTAGATTGCGGAAAAAATCGAATGCGCTTTTTAGGCACATCAATACCAATAGTGGGCATTGCTTCAAATTTAGTGTTATTCAGCAAATTATCGTAGATAGGTTTGGAAAGACATTAGATGTGCATTTAGACATAGCTGAAATGAAATGGCAGTTGAGACTAAACGCTTTGCAACAGCCAGGCATTAATGACTGCATCAGTCTTATGCCTATTTTAAAATTGAAATATATTTTGGGGTGAATTTCATTTCACCCATTTGTATTTTATTTTATTTTATTTTATTTTATTCTATTTGAATTTGTATTTTTTACACACATATATTACATATTTCAATTGAAGACATTATTTTTTGAAACTTGTTTTAATTTTGTATGCTGGCCTTTTAAACAATTTTCATGTAATTGATGATGTCATTTGTAGGTGTGTATTTAAAGGTGCTGTTTGTCTTGTACTCAATTGTGTTCTGATGAAGTCGGATTAAAGACGAAACCTAGGTAAACTCGTTTGTGCTTATTCCAGAGCTGCTTCCTTAGCCCACTTGTTTGTTTTTTTTTACTTTAGTTAATCTATCTAAATCAAAACAGTGAGATCAGCAGGCTACTAATCAATACTGCCATTCAAGTCAGATTTAAAATTATTTTAAAATTATCTCCATCTAAGTGATTGCCTTCGCCTTTTCCCAAAGTTGTTTATATTTACAAAAATAAACAATGCCTGGGATTCATGAAGCTTGGCGCAAGGCCGGCGGTAGGCTTGCGCCGACAGTGCGGCGTGAAGATGGCACAGTAGCGTCAAATGCATATTAATGAAGGCGCGCTGCCGCCACAGCCACATGCACTGGAAAGGAGCGCGAGTGCATAGGGCATGTCAAAGTGCTGCACGGAGGTGTGGAAATGCCAGCTGTCGACGTGCAACCTAAAATGCTTGCATATAACAAGTTGCAAGATAGTAATCACATCTGTCAGTGTCCGTGGATACTGAAACGTATGCAAAGCATGCAAGAAAGTTCCTGCGAACACAAAGTGAAGAAGCAAACACAAATGAACAGTAGGGATTAATGGCTCCCTATCCTGCGAACAAATGACATGGAAAACCATGTGCCTGTAATCCAACACAGTGTAGATAGCTATACCAAGTGGAAGTGAAATGCATCATATGTTAGCGAGACACCAGTAGGTATGTCCAGCCCAATGGTTAGGGTCACCAGCTGTCCCATAATGTGAGGGAGGGTACACAGCTGGGCAGATGTGTCCATAACAAAATACACGATAAATGTACATATCTAGCGACCATATGTCTGACTCATATCCCACAAGGCATGTAATAGTCACATACAAAAAGTATGTCCGTATTTCACATACCAAATGTGACAGGAAATAGAATAAGCATGTAAACGAAACAGAAGGAGCATATAAACAGCTACAACAATAAGGAAACTGTAGGCTGAAAGGAACAGTATTATCCGTACTGTTGACTGTAGGTACGTGCTGTCCAGTACAGTCAGATATGTGTACGGAATATATCCCATCCTGGACATAGGAAAAGGTGGCATCCTACCAATGATTAGAACAGTCTGCCAAAATCCGCAAATCAGTGGTACAAGCCAAACTTGTCAGGATGTGTCACAGTTGAATGGGTAGTACCCAGGTATACCAACCATGTAATGAAAGTTAAGTATGGGCGTGTACCTATGTGCGTGAGGTATAGCATGTGGAAAGCAAACATGGCAGGGTAGTCCACACAACCATACAGGTACCTGACATATGTAGGGTATTCAGTGTGTTACTCTGGCCGTGTTATGGGCCAACAACCAAAGCAGTGATGTATGGGGTGTGAGGAATATGTGTGTGTGGGGAGATGGGTAATGGTACAATCCCCCAAGGCGATACTGTGTCGTATGCAGAATAGGTGAACCGGAGGTGTATGAGGGAGCAGTGGGTGAAGCTGAAAGAAACAGAAAAACATGTATAAACAGCTGCAATACAACCAGACAGGCCATACTGTAGAACACAATCCCACAAATATATGAATATTGAAATGTGCGATACAAATGTATAGACATGTCACCGGCACATACCCACAGATTGGTCCTGATGGAACTGGCCGTAACAAATGCAACACACCTGGATGCATAATGGACTACCCAGCATCCCCTCCACATCACACAACCCGGTCCCTTACCTGAACGTCCACCAAATCCAGCCATACTTGGCCTACTGGTTTGGTGCAGCCACATCTACACATAGTGACCACTACGCATGTGTAGTAGGTAGTGTCACCCTAAGCAGTTGCAGGATTGCACACTATGTATCCCTTGCATGTAAAACCCCCAGCACATTTTCATAACGCCAGAAGAATGGTCGGTATCCATCTTGTTTTGGTCTTGTTCAATTTTTGGGATATCCCTCATGGGATAAGTAACCTGTGTAAACATTAGAATGGAAGACACGAAGTCCAGTCCTGTAGATATCTGGACACAAGTTGGAATGTGCATCAGTGGTGCACGACACTGTCCAGCCCTAAATGGTCATGCATAACCTACTACCCAGGATCAAACACCTGCCCATGATGCACGTGTCCCGACATGAATAAGCGAGAGAATATATTGCACACATTCACATAGTGGCACATGGTATAAGGGTGATGAAGGCACTTACATAAACAGGATACCCCTGATCCACTGTGTGAGGGACAATTAATGTGTGTGTAGGTGTGACCTGACCAACAATGGTACAATGCCAAATGTCTTGTGACTGTAGGAAATAACTATGCACCATACAGTTGCCTAAAGCGGTCACGTCAGGATAGAATAAACGTAATTCATATAAGAAACAGGCAAACAACAAAAGTGCCAAAGGTATAAGGCTCACAGGTAGGAAACAAATGAATGTTCTAAACCTGCACTGACCGTGGCTATGTGTTGGCCCAAACAATCTGGTGTCCGCAGTAGGTTTATCATCTGTCCCGCTTTGCGAGGGACAATCCATTGTTGGACAGTTGTGTCCTGACAAAAGACATTTCAAATGGCAAATCTCCTAGGATTGTAGGACATAATTATGTCCCATATTTTATGTAATAGTAGCAGAAAATAATTATTGCAGTATCTACAATACCTAAATGTTACAAGAAACAGAATAAGCAAGTAAACCGCTACAAAAATAGGCTTTTATGTAGGCAAATAAGTAAAGTTCTATCTCTTGCACTGACCGTGGGTATGTGTCGGCTTGTAAAATCTGATGTGTGTTCCGAAAATGTCCCATCTTGGCCATTTGAAAAGGTGCCAACCCTAGTCACCAGAATACAGCACAACCTGTACTTTTGACAATGTCAACGATACCAATAGTCAGAGCATTCACACAATAACCCGCCAGACCCTTAAAAACTCACAAAGCCAGTGACCTTTGGGGGAAAGGTGTTGAATGAGAATGACTACTTACAACAATGAAGAGTAATAGATGCATTTAACTGCAGAAAATTAGTAGTATTACGAATCTGTCAACACGTTCCAAGTTAATAGTACTAATATGGTAGAAGTGTCCGTGATTGTCCCTGAGTTGTCATAGCCTTGTCCCTGTCACTGTAGACACGAGTCCCCAAGTATCAGAGAGGTCCATACACAGAAGTACACCAACCAACTGTCCAATCTGTTGACAGGACTATTGCATACCTGTAGTGAATTCATAACAGATGTCCAGAGTAATATTCATTGTATGTATAAATGAATGAAATAGTCAAATGGGAAGGGAAACGATATCAGGTGTATAATGGCTGTTATGCAGGGAAACTCAACACGGGTGTGCAGGAGAAACCATAGATATGCGAGTATGGACACAGGAGTGATAGGGTATGTTGCGCCGGGTGCATTGGAGTGGCCCGTGGAGTTCAGCTAGTACGTAGGTGCGATTCCCAGATAGAGCGTCGTTTGCATGGAGACATGCGTGAATGGGCGTATAGTTGTCGGACGTTGTGCGTCAGGTCTGGCAGCCCGGCATGTAAAACCTATACACCACCCATGAGCGGAACGGAGTTCTGCTGTGACAACCCGAAACCGTGAAAAGCAGAAAGACACAACTACATGAAGACAACAATTTGTCGACTTACAGTCACAGTAACACAAACACACATCCTGTCAACAGTAATAATATGAATGTGTACAGAAACAAACAGAGTAGCAGGAAAAATAGGCTGCGCATACGAGAAATAGGTCAAATGACACTATCACAACCCAGTTAGCAGCGGCACCCCAGACATGAAAAACTTGCGACATCTGTCCGCTGCATAATGTGCAATATACTGAGCACAAGTTCACCAGAGTGAAGTGTTGGTGTCAGAATGACTAAGGCAATAGTATGATGTTGAAGCAGGGATAAAACCAATATGTATGTGTAAGTGTCCATGTTCAGGAAATGTATAGGTTAACAGACACACAGATGTATATATAGATAAAAACGTATATATACACATAGCTATATTAATTTACATACACATATATATCCATACGGATATACATACATATATATATATAAATATATATATATATATATATATATATATATATGTATGTATATATATATATATATATATATATATATATATATACACACACACACACAGAAGGATATACTACGGATATATATATATATATATATATATATATATATATATACATATATATATATATATATATATATATATATATATATATATATATATATATCTATACACAAACAACAGGTAGTGATATCTACACATACACACAAAACAAACTATATGTCAGTTTAGATATAGACATTCACATAAATAGGTTACTTCACAGCAATTAGGGGTAACATATTTACAGCCTGGGCATTTGTGACTGGGAGGTCCAATAAAGAAACATTGTACCCCCCACATTGCCCAGCTAGGCCGGACAGACATACAGACAGGCAATACAGATCAATACACTGCCGCTGTCCAAAACACCGGTAGGAAAGGACCAGTGGGAGAGTTCTGCAAGATCTACACTTTAAACATGGATAACGGTGTCCCTTGCGGGACCCCAAAAATTCAGGGTATGAAAGAATCTGCTGACACTAATACAAGCAGGAGGTAGGTGTACATGGAACAGTAGGTTGTGCAAGTGTGATAATACATGGGTTGACAAAACGTACGACATGTGTGCCGAGATGGGGAGAGTGGGCAATGTGTAGGGGGTGTGCTCATACCCCAGCTGTGCTCGCAGTAAGTATTTGTCATGACTGTTGTAGAGGGGTGCCAGGTAGGTGGACCATGGGTATGCATTAATGGGCTTAAGTGTGCAGGTGCTGGTTGGCAGAGATGTAGTAGGCCTGCCCAGTGGAAGTCATTAATATTCCTATGTGGGCATAGCATACGCCTACACCTCCCAAACCTGAAGAGCACATCTACCGGATAGTTTGTAAACCATCGGGGAATACATAGAGATCTACAGAGTGCTGTGTATCTGATTAGCATGGACGTCCATAGTTATGTATCAGAATGTAATAAAGTCCAACTAAACACTGCCAGAACTACTGATATTAGGTGAACAGGTGGCGGAATACAAGTAATGACAGATGACAACATGTATGAGTCATAAACGGCATGTACCTCGACAAACATGAATGAATACATATGTTCTGTGACTGTGAATGTGTCTGGTTAATAGAACCACTCATCTAAATGTGTCCCGCAGGGTGTTATGCATTGTTCCTGATACAGTGTTCATTCACACCCATTGGTATATGAGTTCTGCTACTGACGGAAAGTGCATAAGTTGCTGACCACCTCAGGTAGATGATAGCATAATAGAATAAACACCCGTATGCCTACGAGGGACACACCCATCTGGGCAGTTGTGTTTTGCAAAATGACAGTTATGGGACATGGCCTGTGAGTTCGGGAATGGAGGCTATATAGTGTGTGTAGTGGTGTCAGACATCAATTTGTTGTATCAGTAACAGCTACATGTAATAGGAAACAGTATTATCAATTATAATGCTACATGAATAACCTTAACGTATGCAAACCGTGGAGGTCGTCCGTGCACTACTGGCTGTGGGTCAGACCTCTCAACCAGTTGGGGACATATTTCAAATGAATCACGGACAAGTCAAGAAAACACAAGGACAATCAGGGACACATTTAAAATATTAGAGCTATTAACTGGAAACATTGACAGAATCAGAGCATATGAATTAATACACATTTTCTGAAGTAAAAGAAGTTTGTAACTCTTAATTATTGTCATTATTCATGAAGTTTAATTCACCACCTTTCCGCCAAACGTCACTAGTTTAGGAGGGATTAAGAGGGACAGAGTTAAAATTTGAGTCAAAATCAGGGACGGCCCTGATAATCAGGGACAGTTGAGAGGTATGCTGTGGGTATGTGTTGCCTTGACACATGTGATAGCTCTACATATAGGGTCTATAGGGCCGCCACCAGTCTGAACGGCCAAAGTGGAACCTGCTCTGTAGAACTGTCAGATGTACCAGGGCAGAACATACTTACAGTCATGCATAGTACAGAAATATACATATCGGAACAAATCAAAGCGTAGTCTAGCAGCAGTATAGTTGCTTATGCTACTACATATGACATATCGATGTGTCAGGTATACAAGACCTGTAACAAGCAACCAGTACAGACACCTACAACATGAGAAGGTCCCCTAATCAGGACAGTTGCAATGGCTAGAGTATTGTCCATGCCACTCAACTGTCCCTGAATGTCAGGTACGTCCCTGAGTTTGACTGAAAGTCTAACTGTGTCCTTCTTAATCCCTCCTAAAAGTAGTGGCTGTTGAAGGAAAGGTGGTGAATTACACTTACTGACTAATGACAATAAGTAAGAGTTATAAACAACTGTTACTTCAGAATATGTGTATTAAGTCATATGCTCTGATTCTGTCAATGTGTCAAGTTAATAGCACTACTTTTGTAAAAGTGTCCCTGTTTTTCATGACCTGTCCCTGATTCTGCAGAAATGTGTCCCTGATTGGTGAAGAGTTCTGGTATTGTCACATGTGATGTGTGATGAAGGACTGTCCCATGCAAAGTGGGAAAGGTGTCACTCCTATAGTCTCCCGTCGTGCAATCTGAAAGGTGGTCAACGTGCAGTAGGTATGCGGTAGCATGACTCGGCAGACAGCTGCGTTAACAAACTCAAGTCACATGTCAGCATTGCAGAGTATCGGTTCCCATGTATGAGGCAGATGGGAGCAGATCATATGAGGAACACGCATATAATATGATTACGTCAATGGACAGGCCGCCGAGTCCGTACAGTCGAACGGCTGCAGTCGCATACTGTAGTCATGTAGTCCAATGTAATATGCATCACAAGGGATCGCACACACCCAGCATGAGTGACAAATGTAAGCGGAAATGTCGGAGAGCGAGCGGCTGTAAGCGTGTTTGTCTACCAGTATGCCAGTAGTGCCCTGTCAAAGAAATGTGGAGTCTAAACGTGTATAAGGTGCTATGACCAGAGGTCAGCAGTGCTTAACACTGTGCAAACCCACGCAGAACAGCTCCCACCTGCTGGACTATGCCTTACCCGGTTTGTATCCAAAAGCGTCGGCCTGTCTGCAAACAAAGAACCGCCCTATACACGTGATGGTAGAAGTACCCTGCACACATAGCTCATGTGAATTAACAATAGACTATGGCATATGTACAGACAATAGACCGCAAACACCATACAGTGCAGACACCCAACAGTATAGCAATGTACTGGCAGATATGTCCGGACCACTGGTGTGTGCATGCCTGGCCATCCTGTGTTTCAGTGGGTGAGCATGCCCAGTATATCTGTTATGCATGTTGTAGACTGACAATACCGTCATGTGTGTGAGCATGCAAAGTATGGTGAACTGTATTGCATGTGTCACATGTCCAGATAGTACTGTGTTGCTGACCCCTCCGTTCTACACAGACAGGTGACATGCTGTGTCTGCAGGGTAACTAATGGTCATGTGGCATTGACAGTTGCTACACGTCTGTATAGTGTGGGGGGACAAGCAACCACAACCACAGTCCTACACAGCACCGTGGGTGGTGCACATGACTCTCACATGTGTAGGTGTGATGGAGGGCACAGCCAACAGTTGTACACTTCTGCCGCTACTGTACTGGTCTGCTGGGTACTCCATGTCAGTATGTGGACCTACCTAAATTGCTGGTTGGAGGGATACCAGGATACGTCAGTTCCCAGCATTAATTACCAGCACAGTGGTGTTGGATGTCCTGTTACACAACCTACATCAAACAGCCTGGCCTGCTGTCGTCTGTGTGTGTCATAGGGGGTTGGGGTCAGTCATTGGGCATATCCATAGGCCATCGTATATCATTTGTCTGTATTGGTCCACACCTGTCCAGCTGCATGGAATGTATGTGGGCTGTACAGACACACATGATGGTCAGCCCATAATCTGCAGTGGGTTAGGACACCCTGTGTACTACAGGCTACCATTGTGACCCCTGTATGTGCTACAGAGGTCATGGTGCCACTATGGATGTCTACTATCTGCTGCCCTAACATTTGGCCACCACAGTCACTTGTATGCTCACATACATACCATAGCAATGGGTAAGTACACATTCTAATACAACTGTCACTTGTTAGGTCAATAGACATACCCTGGTTGTGTTACGGACTTGAGGACGGTGCTGGAATGCTGCCTATGTCAGATGCACACAGTGCACCTCCCATACATGGGCGAGCACAGGTACTTTCATGTTTGGCATCCATTGTACTGTGTGCAGGTTGGAGAGGGGAAATCCGTGGGTATCTACTGTGTCAGTGCATATGCCTTGTGTTGCCTCTTTGCCAAGGGCAGGTCATACTGTGCACGGGCTTTCGCCGACTGTGCCCTACTCAGGTAGTTCCTTCACCAAGTCACACTGTGCCTGTACAGGCCTTGGCAGTGGTGTTGGGCTGTGTGGCCCTGCCCCATGCTGTTCCTGCTGCAACTGTTACTGCAGGATAACATTGTGTAGTATAGCAAATACCATGACAACCTGTATGCATGTAGCTTGTGAATACTGCAGAGCCCCAACAGATGTGTCCGGATACCAGAACTGTGAACCAAGCATCCCAAACACATGCACAGGTATATGTCTTGCCTGTGCATCCGCCTCAGTATGGTGTGAGTGTTCAGGTGTGTGTGCATTGCTGATGGGTGTTATAAGCCACTACACCAGTGTTTACCTAGCATCCCCCACTAGGAGACTGTAGGGGATGTCCATATAGGCATTGATGTGCTACAGCTGTGTCAGACGCCATATATCGGACACATCATAGCTTCCAGGGCAGACAGGACACACATTCATTCTCATGCCCTGGCCATCGCATATAGCCTAGCTGTTGGAGGGTATGCCCCTGCACTGACTGTAGGCCCTACCCTTCTCCCCAGGTGGTGCTACGTGTGCAGGCTATAGCACCCAGTACCCCAGGGTACTCATCCATGTGGTTGAACAGATGCATATTGCTGGTCCACTAATCACGTGGATGGAGGACCTGTACGTGCTTACTAGCATGTGTTGACATGGCATCTGTGAACTGGTGCAATACTGTGGATGCAGATGCCTGTGAGATACCCATGATATCCCCAGTTGTACTGTGTGAGGTACCTGTGGCTAGTACACCTAGGCCAACACATCCCATGGTATCCACTGTGATGCATTTCCCTCGGCCTGTTTGATGTGTTAGGCACAGGTCAACAAGCTGCTGTAGGAGGTCTCTGTCCACCCCATAGTGCTCCAACATCCCCAGCCCATGTAGACCCTGGTAAGTCACCCTCGGTCTATAAAGTCTTATGTCACCCCAGTAAGAGTTGTTTGGCAGCATACACATCCTCACTGCCCCAGCCTCCTGCACATGTTGGTATATGTTGCCGGCTGCATCCCATGTCATTTGGTTGGACTGTGTTGTGAAATGTCCCTGCAGGTATACACCGGATGTGTAGAGTGTGGACGAAACCTGGCTGTATGCTGCTTGCTTGCATTAACGTACTGTTCATGTGCGGGCTGGCCATGTCATCTGCTGATTGTGCTGATCAACACCTGTTTGTGCAGCCTGTACACCCTGACTACCCCACCACTGCTGTTATCCCTCCCAATGTCACCAGGCAGGTATAGACACACCCCTAGCTTAGGTGTACTAAGGCAGAAGCACTCCCGAGGCACAGTTCTGCAATGTACGTACAGTATGCGTGACGCCCCCCTCCCATGCTGTCAACTATATTCGAGACCTGCACCTGGCTGACTACACACATACACTCCAGGGACCAGCAGCACACCCTGGTGATAAATGTGATAGACCATAGTCAACCTCATCTGCATAGTATAGTCTTCTAATGAATAGTTATATGACCCATACCGAACCTCCAACATATTAACCACTGCTCAGTGTCGCTCAGATCCACACACAACTGGCAACAGGTGCCTTACCATCACCATATTCGATGTTCCATTGTCTTCCCAGCAACAAAATAACTGGTGTCTACACGACTAAAACCAGTGGCCCTGCACACCACAGATGATGTGCATTAACACCACGCCATGGCAGATATACATAGATCCCAGGTTATCACGTACAGATCATCTGGCACAAATAGCCAATAGTGCTGATGTCCCCAGACATATGTTCACGTCTATGTCCACCTCTACATCTACATATATCAACCTCATCTGCATAGTATAGTCTTCTAATGAATAGTTAAATGACCCATACCGAGCCTCCAACATATTAACCACTGCTCAGTGTAAGACTATACTATGCAGATGAGGTTGACTATGGTGTATCACATTTATCACCAGGGTGTCTGTTTATTTTACTGTGGAGCTTTTCTCCCCGGGCCTCCGCTGAAAATGGACCTACGTCCATTCGGACACTCCCGGTCAACAAATTTAAATAAATAAATAAATAAATAATAAATAAAATATCACATATATTATTTGTACACATATATACATGGACATATATATGTATATATACATACACACATATACATGTACACACATATGTAGATGTGGCATTTATATCACAACAGCGAACCACATGACAGCAATGCATTAGACAGGAATGGAAAGGAAACTACATGTGTCACCTGCATCATGTAGTGTTGTTAATATCAAGGCATGTGTGTTATGTTACGTCACACGGGTCAGATCATAGCAAAGGTAAGAGTAGGGCTGCTGACAGTTACTTACCAGACCTATTGGCGAATGTATGTGTTGACAACCCAATGTCTTGGCAGAATATGCGGGCTGTGGACACTATATAAGTCAGCAACAAAACAAACTGAACACATCCTGCAGCTAGCCACCCACAGATACCAACACATATGGTATAACTGCCAAACACACACCTGCCATGTCCTGGAATCGAGCATGTACCTGTCTAGTCTACCATACTACATCATTATGCAGTAACAGAACGTGCTACCGAGTTCCGGCATCACCGCACTCCCACAGGCATACTTCTAAGTGGATGACATCATCCACAAAGGCAAAGATGCCGATAGGGAATGTATGTGGTGCAAGCCATCTAAAAGCATTACTCTGTCCCCAGGCAGCTGGAAACACACACACACACACACACACACACACACACACACACACACACACACACACACACACACACACACACACTTGGCAGGGCTGGGAGTCAAACATACACCTAACTACCTTATCACACTACAGCATTACACAGTTACAGAACGTGGTACCGAGATTACTGAACACAGCACTCCTAGAGGCATACTTCTAGGTGGATGACATCATCTGCAAAGGCATGGACGCCAATAGGGAATGTATAGAGAGTGAGCAGTCTAAAAGCATATTACTGTCCCAATGTAGATGTAGACAAACACAATGCAGTGGTGTGATTGGGGCAACTGCCTGTCTATGGAGCACTACAACAACACTACATAGATACGGGACATGCCACAGACAGTACACCCTTCAAGACATTCTACCAGTGTGTTCAATGTAGGCATCCATCGTGACGTGGAAAATGGATATCTGTTGCCTGGATGATCACCATCGCTATACAGGATGTCAATGGCAATGCCCATACACAGAGGCACATCACCGACACAAAGTGTCACTGGGCATGCCCACACACTTAGTATCACACGTCCATTTGGAATGTACTGTGTGTCTATCTACACAACGGTGTACTGGGTATGCTCACACACTTAGCAGTTGCAAAGGGCCGTCTTGCATGCACATGGATTCTAAACATGGAAGGGCGCACTTTGGAATATACTGTGTGTCCATGTACACAATGGCATACTGGGCATGCTCACACACTTATTTGCAAAGGGCAATCTTGCATGCACACGGATTCTAAACACGGAAGGGCACAGTATGGTGTTACTGTCCCCATGTACATGAATGCCACTCTCATGTACTGACCAGTACACACTCAGGAGCCTTCACAGATGTCTCAGGTATAGATCACAGAGGTACACACCACAGTCTACTATGTAGCCCTCAGACATCACCATGTCGTTGGACCAGCAATACACAGCCATACATTACCACAACACCGTGTGACTCATGACCATTGGACAGTACATAGGTCTAGAGCAACTGTACAGACTACACATGTACCGACAGGTTCCATCATGTGTTATGCATTGCAATGATACCACTGTACATAACCAGGTTGGCTCTACACATAACAGGGGCCCTGGGTCTTACACAGCTGTGACAGATGACTGTCGCTGTACACCAAAGAACACACATGTTTGGATATGACATACATGTAACCGCAGTGGATATGTGCATGGATCACACACACAACACATATGTACATAGCATAGCTTTTGCTGTCCTCCATGCAGACAAGTGGCTACAGCACTCACACTCACGCAAATGGAAGGTGGGTCCATGGCTGTTGAATGCTAACAGTACATGAGGTAGCAATGTTGACCGAGGACACATTCCCTCTGTAGTAGTTACCTATGACACCCATCATATCATACAACAGTCCATGTGTTATGTATGTCATCACACATGTCCACCAATTGCAATGCATACAAGCATGGCTACATGACAGGCATGTAGGACCAACACACATGTACAATTTGTAGTGTGCATGCAGCTACCATGCATGTGCAGTAGCAGATGTATGTAACTCATCTGTGCCTAACTACAACATGCAGTTGCAATGCAGCCCCATCATTGACACCTGTATATGGTGAAATACTGACAGTATGGTAGGATGTACATCAGGTATGGATGGATGTGTGTACATAAAGTGGTGATCCACCTGTGCAGATGGATGTTTGCCGTGGGCGGCTCACAGGTGTGTCACACGCCATCCTACCATTACATGTGCAAACAGTATGCTATGTTACTGTTACTTGATGGTGAAGACATAAAACCTACACAGCGGTCAGGTGTTACTGACTGTAAGTCACTTGACACCTGTAACACTTACATCCTCCCGTGGGTACACATAATGCGGCCAATACTGCTGCATGTTTGTCAGACATATCATCATATAGCAGGTGTATCATTCACAGTACTGCCATGTGTGTTTGCTTGTGTGACCATATATGCCACATATGGTGGGGAATACATCCCAATTGTTACACACCCCTGTACACTGTTGTATAGATCTGTACATACTGCAGTGTGGAAAGCATGACGTAGGAGGGGTGGTGTGTGTATCACACACATATCAGCTATCCATATGTGAATGACATTTGTGGTCTCCACAGTGTGTGTGTGTATGTATGTATGGCTGTCTGGTGCATGGAGTGAGGGTGTATGCTACCATACAGAACACACAGGATCCCTAACCCCTCATGGTGATGCAGTCTACTACCCTGTTGATGCCATCGGTCTCAGCTGTACTTGCTACTTGTACATGTTCTTTCTCTGTGTCGCGTTGTGTGGGTGCACAGTACTGTGAGGGTGATTACCACATAGGCAGGGGTCCTCACCTCAACACTATGGAGTGTGCATTATAGTGTTGTTGTCCCCGTGAGTGTGGGCATGTTCCTGTAATGTGACAGGGTATTATTGCTACACAGTGAGGCCTCATGCTATCAAGTGGCCTCTAACATTGTGATCGGCCGGACCGCTGTGTACAACCCCTGCACCATGTCAACATACCTGTGATGTGACCTGGTATGGATGTCAGGTCTCTAGCCACTGTAGCCTATTAAAGAGACCACACTTTTCTGGATCAGTATATATGTGGACATCTGTGGTACGTTAGCCTTTTCAACAGTCAGGCTGAGGCTACATATAGCATGCTGATATTGCCATACATGCCTGTGAGTTCTCCACAGTTACACATGGGAGACTGAAAACACTTCTACCTGTAGGCACATGCAAGTAGACTATAAGGAGGGAACCAGGGCATCATTACCAATATGCTGTTACTGTTGTTATCGAGACACATACTGTGAACATATGACAATGCATGCTAAACCTGTACTACATGGTATGTCTGGTGCATGTCAACAGTACACAACTAATGTAATATACACTTCTGTCACTATTCTTACACAACTAATGTAATATACACTTCTCTCACTATTCTGTTCACCCTGTGCATCAGATCATTTGAGCATGTCCCTGCACCGATGGTGTGGATGACAGGGACGTGGCACAGGCTTCATCATATGCACAGGGTGATAATGTTTGCCAGGGGCATAGGCTGCACCAATGGATGACATCATGTGTGTGGGTAAGGGCCGGTGATCTGATTGGACATGTCTGTTCAGTATGCATGTGGGTGTTGTGGTGCCGTACAGATGTGTTTGCTGTGTGCGTGTATGTATGCACACAGTTCTGCCTTTTGTGAGGCCTACACAGGGGTAGTATTGACAGCTCCAGATTGTACAGACCAGGATGTACAGCTCACTGTGTCCGTTCACGGCCACGTGACCTGTGCCTGCCAGGGGTTGCACGGGCACTACCAGGCAGAGGTACAGATTGGCTACTGTCTGACGACACATGCCCACTGGAACCATGTCCCTGCTGGGAACATCCAGGGCCATGTCCACGTGGCCTGCTGTGTCCTGGTGTGCACAGCGCAGCACCAGCTGCACTACTACTGCTACCGGCACTATGGGAGCGGGCATGTGAGGTGGCACACTCACATTGACCTGCACTAGGTGGTGTAGCTGGCCTACGTCCACGTGGCCTACACCTCACTTCTAACAGATGTTCCAGCATAGACAGCTCACGTTCACAGATTGCCATGCCACGGTCAAGGATTCTGACCATGTCACCCAATCGCCTGTCCAGAACATCAGCAATCTGCTGTTGAGCATTTGCCAATGCCTGGATGTTGTAGTTTAGAGTACGGATAGCAGCCCTCTGCAGCCTCTGCCCTTCTCTGTTCTGCTGTTCAGCACATGCCTGTGCCGCTATTACAGTCTAGAACATGCATCTGGTGATACCAGCTGCTGCGCTCTGTCCTGCAGGTGCATGTCTGCCAGAGGTCCTCCTACTAGCAGCACTGACCACATGCCCTTGTGGCACATATGCAGTCATTACACTGACACCATGGTGTGGAGACACACCTTCTGTAGTCACCACACATTCCTGTTCCACGCTAACAGACGCTGACTGTCCTTCCTCTATGGCCACTGGTGATGCGGTATGTGTTGGCAGCAGAACTGTGTGCGGGGAAGAGGGGGACATAGCTGGGATGGCAACCATTGGCACAGATTCAGCCCCTGACAACCCTGCCTGTACCTCATGCATATGTTCATCACTGCTAGTATCTGTGGGGACACTAACATCAGATGGACCGCAGGAGGGTAACGCACCTACATCACCTGTGAATGCAAGAAAAGACTCTAAATTACAACAGACACACACACAGACACAGATAAACACAGACACACCATGCATGTGATTTGACAGATGGCATGCAGCATGCATGTGATACAGCAGACGGCATGCAGCTCAGACATTAATAGTGTTAGTTAGCATACCTCCCTGGGGTGCACACTACAGCAAGCAGGTATCATATCAGTAGCCATGCAGTTCACACAATCATGGTAGTAAGCATGCATTCTCGTGATACACCATGTGGACCAGAACAGGTTAACAGTACACATGGCTGACGTGACCTTGACATGTAATCTGCTGACATGTGCATTAACATGCATACGTGGCTGACACAGTGATGTCCTGACACATATACAGCATCGTAATGGGCATCACATTGCAGTGTTGTCTGTATGCCCTACAGATAGAATGCATGTTTAGCAAATGTGCATGAGCATGGAAGGGTAGTGTGAGCCGTCTACATTGCTATACAGTGTGAAGTACAGACACTGTGCCATTGAATGGCATCATGAGGTATCTAGATTGCTATACAGTGCATAATATGCACACATTGCATAGCCATAACTGCATGCATACCCATGACATAACTGTGGATTGTGACCCACGATGCTGAGGTGCATACACACCAAACCATGCTGCGTCATGTGACAGGTCACTGGAAGACCTACAGATGGCACCCCTGCACAACTACTACAGAGTCTTAGCTGCCTGGCAACCATGTCCACACATGGCAGACTTGTCAATTCACCATGTCCCACATGACACTGATGTACCACACACATGAGGTGCACAGCTAATGGTGATGTCCTACAGCAGCAAGGGAAATATACAGTATCTGTGGCCTGATGTGGTGTCAATGTCTGTGGAAGCTGTACAGGTGACTACTGTCATGCTATGACACAGTCGTGATGTTTAACACATCTTATATGGTAGACTTAAGTGACACCACCACTAGCTGTGCACAGGCTTTTAGGATGTCCAGTGTACCACATCAACTGTATAATCAGTCAACTAAGGCTATAATTGGACTATGTGTGGACAATGTGCAACAGGGTGTATACACATCACATCTACTGTGTGGCTACATGTCTCTGGCCATCCCCCATGGCCATGTGTGAACATGTGTTGGCCAAATGTTTGTGATGGCCATCTATCTCACATCTCTGTGTTGTCCCATATGACATACACCCATATATGTCAGATATGTCACCATCCACAGGGCTATGCAGACAATGAGTTGTATGTTTAGTATGTGGGGTATGTGTTATGGGATAGTGTGACAATATTGCAGCCAGAACACTACGTGTCTGGGACATGTCAGATGGCACATCACAATGTGTGCACCCATTGCAGGGGCATATAACACAATGGTGACTCCTGTGGGCTGCCCATATCCCAGCTCACTGTGTGGTACTGTTTGCATACCACATGTGTTGTTCCAATGTATAGTACATATGCTTACATTGTACAACACCTCCACCGTTGTATGCACAGCTGTCCACACATGTAGCAATGACAGATACTGTGGTTTCATGTTGGTGTATCATTTTGTTTGTATATATTGCACATGGGTAGCCAGTGTGAATGATGGGTGATGCGACCTGTATATCGTGACTGGACCGAACATCAAGTGTACAAGTGTTAACTGGCCACATGGTGAATAGATTTATGCTTTAACCTGCCTGATACTGATGACAGTCTCACCTGCAATGGACTGATGTCTGCGCGGCACGCCAGAGGTACCTGGATAGGGGTGACACAGCGGTTTGAACATTATCCATGACGGTATGACAGCCACAGGGTGCACTGTGCATGTTAACACATTCACCTGTACAATAGCATATAGTATGCACATGTGTGCATACACAGGGTAGCATACTGTAGTATGCAGCATGTGTGTCAACATACCTTGCATATGATGTTACATTACATAATGTACAGTGACACATACAACTAAATGGGATATAATAGTCATATGTGCAGTACTGACTTACCAGGCAAATCCAGGCTCATTGGTTGGGAGACACCTACCTCCATGATGGCAGCTAGTGTTTGTGGATGCTGTTCTGAGGGTGTCCCCAGACTGGTCAGTAGCTCCTCGGTATGTGTGAGTGGGGGCTGGGTTGGTGGCCCACCACCTGTTCCACCTTGTTCCCTGGCGATTGCAGTGGCACACTGTTTTGCATGTCGTATCAAGTCCATGCAGTATCTGCACACCTGCTGCTAGGTGCAGTTATGGCCACCCACATCATTCACCCTCCTGTGAAGATCCTGCCACAGGTCATCACGCTGCTGGGCATGCTGTGGCACATGGCTGAACAACACCTCATAGTTAGGTACGGGATGAGGACATCATCCTCCTGGCTGCTGTACGCTGGCAGGCGTGAACGAGGCATTATCTGTAAGACATAATGATGGTGACAGGTCACAGTATCAGAGATGTACAGAGATACTGCTGCACATACATTTCTAGTAAATCTAATACATCTGCACAGTTATCTTTGCAAATCATCATGACACTGACATGACTGACATGTTTGTGTCACACGCATGTAACACCCGTTATGCATTGGATATCATCACCATATATGTGTGCCACCTCATTACATTGTTCATACTCCATGTGAATGCTGTCTTGATGTGGGCATGTCTGTTTGCCTGCACTGGTGTCCTTACCTATCAGCACATGCCTGGATGTCCACGGTAATGCTGTTGACCTTGATGCTGTTTATATGTCACATATCAACACATACACTGCCTTAATGGACTTGAGCAGTGACAATGCACACATACGCATGGAAACCTTTACATGCATGTGTTTTGCCATATACATCTACACGGCACTGTACAGCTGTTCAACATCCTGCCATGGATCACCTGTGTTGCACATGTGATAGACATGGGACAATGGCTAGCTGGACGTCATTCATAGGGATGGTTATCAACTATAGCATGTACGGGCAAGGTTTCCTAGCTGTATCCGGCAGCCATTTTGCCACCGCGAGATGCATCAGTGCCACATTACTGATCCAGACAGTTGATAATACATCTACCATGCGGTCATCACACCATGTATGACAGAGATGACATGTACAGTTTTGATGGACAGTGTTGCATGGTATGGCGGGAGTATGTCACATGTGTGGCACAGGGATCTGTCCAGCATGTGGTGATCCTAGTAGTAGGACTGTGGCTGTCCATGACGTATGTCTTTCTGATCAGGATATGTACATGTAGCATGTCCAACATCATAGTGTAGCACATGTCTCTATGCAAGGTAGCCAGCATGCTGCATAGTGAAGTTGAGGATTGTGAAGGCTGGTATCGCCCATCCACGCATAGCCAATACCCCTTAAAGGTGATATGTGATCCAATATTGGTCACCCGAGTGCTGAGTATGCCTGTCCAATGATCTCCATGCTCATGAATGGCACCCTGTCATGACATGGGTGCCTCGTATGACTACCTAAGAGGCCTGGAGATGTCACCAACTCAGGGAGGTGAACTGCACAGCACCATCCCTTACACAGTGTCCATAATGTTGACCGCAGCCTAGGTGGTAGTTAATGGGTACAGGGATATTCACCTAGCGGTGACAATGCTGATATCATCTGTCAGAATGTGCACATATGTCACACACCTCACCCACAAAGCCCATTCTCTATGTTGTTCACAACACTGAGACAGCTATTGCTCATAGGTCATGGCCATTCATATCCTTACATGCACAGATGCCTCACATTTGTCTGTGTGGTATGGGCTACAATGAGGGGGAAGTACAACACATTAACCCTGTTTTACTGTAGCTGGCACTAGTGTGATATGCACATGTCACTCTGGCACCTTTTGTAGTGTTGATTCTGTCAACAGGCCACTGGTAGAACACTCTTGTGACATACGAAGGTACATGTAGTCAAACATCCGTACTGTCATCTACATCTGTACTGCTAACATCTACATTGATAATTGTTCATGGACTTGCAGACCATACTCAGCAGGGTAATAGTGCGGTGCCACCAATTATGACTGTCGTCACCAATTGTGGGTTGATATTATCCAACACCCTATCTGTATTGTATTTTCATGCTCAGCACTTGTTCAGAACTTGTGAGCACTTCATGAGTTACTGATTAATATAGCACCCGTTCCACACCATTTCTCACAAGTACACCATCTGTCCTTCCATTTCCAGCTTGCTTACAGTACAACAGCTGCTGTACACACGTAACTCACATATCTTGTGAGACATGGTTGTATATACAGGCATGTCCAACTGTCACGTACCAGTGCTATTGCCTGTCTATATGATGAATATGGCATACATGTGACAATAGAGCAATTGTCTCATGTACACAGTCAATGCTCACCTCCCAACATATGACACTACAGCCTGTGGGAGATGCACATATGCAGCCATGCTGGGGGTAATGTTGTCACCAACCCTGACTGAACCTGACAATCATGTGGGGATGTGTAACATTTGCAACACACCTCACTCACCACATAGTCTCACAAGATCTCCACTACCACAGGCCACACATACAAGTACAACTTGTGCAGTACCTCTCCATACTCTGTGTAGGCACCAAAGGCAGCCCCATCACAAAACACAACAACAATAACTTATAGCCCACAGACTCATGTGTGCCCATCACATACAGCCAATAGAGTGTTATAACATACACAACACACCAGTCATAG
Source organism: Protopterus annectens (assembly GCF_019279795.1). Taxonomy (NCBI): domain Eukaryota; kingdom Metazoa; phylum Chordata; order Ceratodontiformes; family Protopteridae; genus Protopterus; species Protopterus annectens. The sequence continues at coordinate 1,423,348,922 of NC_056733.1, read as the reverse complement.
GTGACTCTGTAGGCGGTCACACTGATGTCCCACTCAGCAGGCTACACAAGGTGATAGTCGCTTACATCTTGCTGTCGGGTAACTGGTTCTGCAACATAACCTATGCACCCATGCCACACCTCACCAGGTACAATTTGACTGTCATTCTCCATGTTAGTGTGACTGCCCTGAGATGCAACTTCACAGACTACGTGTGCAGGGACATGCAATAGCTCACCGGTCTTGTAGCCCTGATGGTATGGGCCAAGCCCTGGGGAGCATTATGCATTCATCCGGACCTGATACCATTGTACAATGACTGACTGTGTCACTTCAACAGTTGCCTATGCTTCTGCTGTCATTTCACAGGCATCTGGTATCTGTCCGCTTTGACTGACATGGTCAATAAAACACGGTGCTTTGGCACAGATGACCTGCACCTGTCAGCCCTGGGAGTACAGATAACATGTAAGGCTCTTGCTGCTTCTATACTGCCTGTCTTGCACAGCTTCCAATAACATTCCCCACCAGAACGGGAACAGGCAAGCAAAACATGGGGTCATGTGACGCAATGCTTGACATCTTCATCTCTGATGCACGCAGGCAAGGCACACCTTATAATGGACCACTTCAATATCTCTGCAGTGACTGGGACCTGCCTCTAGGCTCTGCAGAGCACACCTGCAATGACAGGTTATACACAGACCACACCTTTCAGTCATGTAACCTGGACCGGCACACCCACGGCTGAGGTGTTCCCATATTCCACTATGTTGTACACACATCCTGGCTAGTTACTTAGCACAATGCATCAGAGGTGCTCCACGTGCAACTAACTGTGGCCAGAACTGCTATACACATTGTAACATGCTACGGATTCAACAACTTACCCCACGGTTACCAGACCTCATTTCTTGGTGTAATGGACAGCAGGGTTCAGACAGATACTACTGATGTGAGACTGACACTACCCCACACTTAACTGGGATAGCCACTCATGTACCGACAAATTAGGCCAACGCTGTCTGGGATTCATAACCTCCACTCGGCTGGATCAACCCATACACACCACCTCCAAGACCAATAATATCCTAGACATGGACACTACCAACAAGTGACTGGTGTTCCACACCTGGGGTTATCCCCTCATTGGTGGATTCCGAACATACGCTAATCACCCTTGTTATCCACATCCCAGCACCACACCCTTCACGGCATACACAGTACAAGAGTACTACAACGCCTACTACAGATGTCTTATGACAGCAGTAGTTAACGTCATGACACCCGTGCAGATGGACAATGCACATACAAATGCTGAAACATACCCCAGTGCACTTCATTAGCACATACACGACTGCATGGATCATGCTATTCTACACAGAGCCATGATGGTACCCACCAGATAACAGACGCCACTCTGGGGGTCCAGTTCCATGGACATAATTTACAACAACAGAAGGAGGCTGTTGCAAAGTGGAGTACAATCCCATGGGTGGGGTAGCTCACTGGTCAGCCTCAGTAGGGCTACGGGATCCCTCATCACATACTCTGAACCTAGCTACATAAACATTACTGTGACACATTCCAGGGTGTACCACAAGGCATTATGGAGGTATGTCAGTAGTCAATGGCAATACCCACATCTGCTCTGACATACAACAGTTACTCAGGACCATTACAGAACCAAGTGATGTTGGCAACATGCTGGTGGATGGGTTCAATGCTAACGCTGGTGGATGGGTTCAATGCTAACAATACACCCTCTCACTCCCTACAGGGCCACAATCCATGCAGGAACATTGCGGTGTCCCTGCAGTCACAACTACACAGTACTAACCTGCACTCTATAAGGCCTGGAACACTGACTCCATGTGACCGTCCAACATCCCAGGCTGTGATTTACACAAACCTCTGAACGACATGTCTCCCCACTTGGCCACCATATTCAGTAATAGCCTTGTATCAGACATTGTGGCCCCTGAATGGCACACAGCAACAGTTATCACACTCCACACAGGTGGCGCCACAATGCACGAGAGGGACTATTGCCCTATACGCCTGACTGGACTGTTTTGCAAGGCTATGGGGCACATCATCATGGAAGTCATTCACAAAGACATTGGAGGGCTCTAGTCCTTTGATGCCACCCTGGTTGGACTTGTTAGGGCCAGAGCATGGCTTCTACACCTGGTGGACTCCTTTGATACAGTTACCAGGGTAGTTGATGATGGTAAGGGGGGTCCACACAGCCTACATTGTCCTCTCATTTGCTTTCAGCACCATTCTCCATTCTGGTATTGACAACATACACATCCACCTGCACATCGACCCCTATGTCTCAGGATGATATGCAAAGTGGCTCACGGACAGGACACACACAGTGAGGGTAGCATATATAGTACCTACTGTATTTTAGTTACACTTGGCGTACCACAGTCTTCAGTCATAGGACCCCTCGTGTTCGGTATATGCTTCCCTGAGGTACAGGCTAGCACAGAGGGACTTTCCCTTGCTAGCTTTCCAGGCAACTGCATACAAAGCACCATGATTGATTCACCAGCTGATACTGACTCCCTCCATAAGGGTGTCACTGTGACGGATACCTGATATCAATATCATGGCCTCAAGCTGCATGACACATAGTGCATGAACATCCCCTTTGCATTACACCATTCACCCACTGATTATCACATTGGCGGTAGTCCCCTACATACATGTCACATTGTACATGATCGTAGTACACATGTATGTCACACCCACTCCTTTGATAACCATATTGCAACTGTGGTGTGGATATCCTTCTACGTGGCCACACTTATCTGTACTGGATTTGTAGCTGAAACATAGGCACCCATTGTACCTCTGAACTCCAGACGTATACACACATTCAAGGGTACAACACCCCATTTAGGGTGTACCTTACAGAACAGCTACGGCTTTACATACCACAACATTAACATGCCATGACGTTTATTGAGCTCCGACAGTTGACGTATGCGGCAGAACTACGGACACCACGACTGTACACATTTGCATACTACATAATCAGGGGTGACCTCTGCTGAACAGACAGGGCCCATGTCCACAACAATATTCATGGATATACTCCACATAAGCGACATAAGCAAAAGCCACTATGAGCAACATGCTCATGGATATGTGCACACAAGCAACGATGAGTGGGATGTGCTTGAGGGTTACATTCCCAAACCAGACACTCACCATGCTTTGGAACATGATTCCTATGTACATCACGCAGGGACACTCAGTAGCACTGTTCATGTGATACCTCACTTGGTGGATGGGAGACACGCATGTATGCCAGGGATCACTGCAGTGGCTGTACTGTGCAGAGGTGCAGGTAACACATGGCTCTGCTGTTCACAGACAGGACACTACCCTAGAGAGGTGCCGCTGGTGTAAACACTGTAGTTGGGCTTATACATAGACTTGCCAGACTACGTAGTACCCCACTATGAACCTGTGAAGCTATTCTTTTGTGCATGGATAATTGAGTAGCTCTTCCATTTCGATTAGCTATCATGCTGTTACAGTGTCCCGTGACTACAAGCCATATGTATCCTATTATTGTATATTGTACTTGCCAATAGACAATACCTTTGGTATGCATGATATGCCTGTTATGCTGTGTAGAATATCTGACATATCTACCTACAATACTGTACATTACACATATTTTACATATTATCCCATAATGCAAAGCATACTTGCACAGCGGGACCACCTTAGACATGTCATTGTCATTATATGCCCATACACATGCCTACTGTGACAGTATATCAACATATACTATCTCCTGCTATGGCACATACTTGTTGGACATACCCTACCACTGACGGTGGGTGGTATGGAATTGTTCTGTTTAAAGCCCTCATGTAGCATCCCTTGTGGTGTCTGTGATGTTTACCTTGTGGCCCACTGCAGGACACAATTTCTACAAACATTACTATGCTCAGCAGGACATCATTACATAATACCTTTTCCCACTTTATGCATTACGGACACTTTTAATTAATACAAAACAGGCTATACATGCACTAACATAATTAATACAAAACAGGCTATACATACACTTACATGCTGAGTGTTCTACATACCTTGTTATCGTTCCGGACTTTCGTAACTATCTCTCTTACACTGTTTAAACAGTTCTATGGTATGAGCATACGGTATGAATGTCTGGCAAGTTATCCTTATATATGTCGATACCTGTAACATGTGGTTTCCTGCCGCCAATTGGTGTTCCTGAGTGAATTATTACTTGCACATCAGCTGTGCAGCTACTCCATTTGCCAATTACGCGGCAACAGTGGGGTATAATTGAATTCTCCACTTGGGCATTGCCTATTTGCCCTACCTTCGGGGAGATGGCCTGTATTGTGTTTTGTTGTGTGTAATTGCAACTGCTATGTGTAGATACACAGATAGTTTGGATTCATGTCCCCCATGGATTGTGTGTGACGGCTAGAGTATGTGGTTCTACATGTGAGTGTACCTGTCATCCCAACCGTCGGATAAGGGACTATTACATACAAAACCTGTAACATCGCCGTTTGTTCCATTATACAATGGCTATGATTTCACATGGCGCCTTTAAAATGTGTCTCTCACAAGGTACGTTAATGCTTCTGCAGATGTAATTGACTGACTGGATCTTTGTGCTGTAATTACAGTCTGTATTGCTATAGTTTCGTGTGTGGGGGATGTGGGTGGATGTACGTAGCATATACAGGTTTGTGGGGCTTGCATTTCTACATATTCCATATATGTGTGTGGGCTCCTTCCCTAATTGAAGATCTATCAGTTAGTAGACTTTTGTTATGGGCATATACATTGGGCCGTTGTTAATTGGTTTCTATATAGTATGCAGGTGAGGTTGATACTTCCATACCTCCGGAATTACAGCGATATGTAAAGGAATGTTACTAAATGACAGCTGTCCCATCTATTTCTGTCCCAGATATTTGCACTCATTGCAGTTGTGTTGGTAACTGAACCTCTTTGGCATGGGTTGCCACCTTTTCAAATGGCCATTGTGGGACACTTGCGGGACACACATCAGTGTTTACAGGCCGACACATACCCATGGTCAGTACACAGGATAGCATATACTTTTATCCTCAATACATACTTATTGTTGTAGGACTTTGGCTACTTATCATATTGCATGTAACATTTACGTTTCTTACATACAGGCATAACTATTTAATGCAACTATTACATAATATATGGGACATAATAATGTCCTACAATTTAGGACATTTGCCCTTTTTAATGTTTTATGTCAGGACGCAACTGCCCAGGGAGGGGCTGTCCCTCCTAATGTGGGACAGGTGGTAACCGTATGACTACGGCTAGCTATAACCACACCTACCATAATGATCTACCTCTAAGTTGGCACTAACAGACACACGATGCAGACACACACACACACACACACACACACACACACACACACACACACACACACACACACATTACAGTCACACGGACACACACACATGGCGCCCTCAACACACATATACGGCAATCACAAACACAGTTGAACACATTACCTACGTGGACCGCAACACCGGCAGCAGTAACTAAATGTCCCTTTATATTGTGATAATATTACTTGCGGTTCTAGTGTTCCAGTACTGTGTTCTTTCGGTCTTTCAGCCTCGTGGTTACTCGTGTCGGTATGTGACAAATTCCATAGTTGGCGGTATCCTATTTATTTGTACCTCCATGGTTGTGTACATGTTGTTGACCTATCTATATATTTGCGGATATCGGTGAACCCATATATATCATCATATATCTGTCTATCACCCTTTCTATCGTGTACTGTATACTGTTTCCTGGACTCCACACGTTTGTGTTTGAACCTGTCACATTACACACCTGCCGTAGGTACATCTTGGCTACTATAGTGTTAGGTGATTGTATACATGATTGCGTGTTCTACTGCTGGCAGTGGTCGTTTTACCCTTCAAAGCAGGCACTATTAGTACAGGGGTGAATAATGCTGGTTTCACCTGTTCTGGACATCATTGACCGTGATCTGCGCGATACTCAGAGAAGCTTAGCCCTGTTTCACGCATATCCGTATAGTCATATTTAAATGACGCTTACCAGCACTGGGCAACACATATTCCCGCTAACGTGTGCTAAACATGATCTGATGACCTGCATCCGGCATGCATTATTCGTGCCTTCGGGATTACATTACATCCCTTGCAGGACGTGGGACCGGGAACATGCATGACTTTCACTGCATTTACCACTTGGGCATCTGGGATTTGTACACGTGTTATGGCATTTTGTATGTGGAGTATACTACGGCTGTTACTCCATACTGCAATCACATGGGTAACTCAGTTAGTTTACATATGGATGAGTCCAATTAATGGTATGTCCATGTGATATTTACTGGATGTGCTCCAGCATTGGGTATGTATATCACAGTGAGCCACACATGATAATGTGCTACACCTTCAAACGACCGTAGGTGGAGCATGCCGGGGTGATGGATACTTGTCATGGGTACACCCCATGCCTTGCACAACATCCATGATTACATTATGTGGAGCCCCTCATTAACGCAGCAAGGAATTTGTGCAGAGTGTGTGGAGAACAGTGCTTACACACATGTGATCCCGCGGTTGCTTCTGCTCCACTGAGCGACAGTTGGTTACTCGATGTTTTGGCGATAGCAGACACCGTTTGCCTCATCTGGTGTATGGCCTCTGATAATCGGGCATGTACCTACCGATGTACCTAGGAACCTATACACACAGCACCAACATATGCTGATAGGTGCATGTACTGTTCAGGTGTTCACATTCCTTGTTCCAATAGCTGTTGTGTGTACAATGTTTGAGGGCTGCCTATGTAGGATTCACACAGTAGGCCACCTATACATTACAATTTACAGGTGGTCGTGTGTGTGTGCCATCCATTTTACTGTGTGTGCAGGTGGAGAGGTGTGTCAGTCCATAGGGGCCTACACTGTCAGAGAATGTGCTATATGTTCCCTCTTTGCCAAGGCATAAGCATATTGGGCACGCCTCCATCTGCCTACTGGGGCTGGCACAGGGTGTTTGTGGTCTGAATCCCTCTGTGCCTGTGATGGCCTTGGCAATTGCGGTGGGCTATGAGGGTCTTCACCATTTTGTCCCTGCTGCAGCTGTTTCCGCAGGATCATATTATGTAGCATGGCACATACTATGAAGATGTGGGCACTTGTGCCTGGAGAGTACTGCAAGACTCCACCAGATGTGTCCAAGCAACAGAACCGTGATTTCAGCATCCCGAACACATGCTCTATGATGATTCTGGTATGTGCGTGTGCCTCATTATGGCGTTCTTGCATGGGTGTGTGTGCATTTCTGATGGGAGTCATCATCCATGGCTCCAGTGCATAGCCAGCATCCCCCACAAGGTGGCCATGTGGGATGTCCCCCCTGACAAATACCTGATACAGCTGTGAGGCATGCCCGATATGGGATTCATGGTAGCTTCCAGGGCTGCCAGCACACACATCCATCATAATGCCTTGGGCATTGCACATGACCTGGCAGTTGATGGAGTGGAATTCCTTGCAGTTTATGTAGCGCCTACCATGCTCACCAGGTGGTGACTTGATATGTATGTGCGTGCAGTCTATCGTACCCAGTACCTCCAGGTAGTGTGCCACATGGCATCCAGGAACTGGTGTAGTATCCTGGATGCTGATGCCTGTAAAATCCCCATTATATCTCCAGTTGGCCTTTGAAAGGTACCTGTGGCTAGTATTCGCAAGCTTACATATACCTCCGTGTCCACTAGGATGGGTTCCCCTCTGTTGTTTCTGGTTCTCAGGCGTGGCTGGCACAGCTCAACTATTTGCTGTAAGATGTCCCTGTCCACCCTGTAACGCTCTACTATCTCCAGATCATGTAGCCCCTGGTAGGTTACCCTTGGTCTGAACACTCTTCTCCTCCTCCAGGGCCTGCGGTGGTTGTCAGCGTCATCTTCCACAACACCGTCAGTCTGTAACACATGGTGATGAATCACAGATATGGCAGCTCCCAACATGTACATTTTAAAAGTTCCCCGTGTATTTACATCTATGGTGCAGTGTTTGGGAATACACAGGTGTGTGTAGGGTGCTTTCACACTTTATACTATTGTGCTGTGAACACCGATGATGTCATAGGGTGTGTGCATGTACGATCGTAGCTACAGGGTATCTTATGTATTTTACTACAGGAACTACTATTGTGGTGCCTTTGGTGTTGAATTACATTTGGCTGCCGTGGATTACCTCTTGCCCTTCCCTTTACATTTCTTCATGTTTCACCTACCATTTTCTGCCATGCATCCTGCAGCCTGCTTTAATTTATACTTTCCTAGACCTGGCTTATCTTGCGTAATGTGTTCTACTGCCAGTCTACTGTAGGTTTGCTTTGCTCTGCTATGACAGTTCTCCTTTCTTTGCAATCCGACACCTCCCCTATCCTGTTTTGCATTTTTCTGTGAGCAGACTTGTCAGCTGCTGTCGATTGCCCGCTGTGAGTTAATAGGTGTTAATTGCTCAGTTGTACTCCAATTACCCTACTGCGGCATTTTCTTCTTTTCTTCCCCTGACCTTCCTGTTTGTGCTATGGTTCGCGGCGGGTGCATCCGCTTACTAGGTTTCGGGCATGTTTTTATCCCCGTACACATGCGCTTTCAGGCACCATATGTGCTCTCAGCTAAACAATGCTATACCTACCTCCCCACCCCTGTCAAGCAGCTTTGCTTAGCAATGGCCAGGCCAGATTTGCATTTCTCCAATGTGCTTACAGCTACGGTGGCACACCCCACTGCTGATGTCATGTATACCTCTGAGCCACTCCTCGGTGTTATAGCGCTGCGCCGTATGGTACATCCTTAATCTGGTGGGACGTTTGCGATTCAGTATTACCTGCCTCATTTGCATGGCATTGACTACTAATTCATAATTACCGCGCCGAACACTGTCACAGACCCTTAGCAACCCTTGCAGCTTGGTTGTGGTGTACCATGCATACCATTGAGTATTATGGTGAAATCCTGATTTGTATTACATTGTGATTTTATGACATTAGCACACCCGCTCAGCTACGGTTAAACTTTATCGGTTTAATAAAAAAATGATTTTGAGGATTTAAATGACATTTAACTTTTTCTCACTTAAGGTGTATGCCTGCCATAATGGAGGAACAAGGGCACAACAACAGGGACAATTTTAGCACTTTAAAAGTGCATGGGATAATGGGTTTTGTGTTAGCATGTATTTTGTGAGGCGTATGGGAACTCAGGCATGTCACTGTTGTGTTTCTGTTATTTTATTTCTTCATTTAACATTTGTTGACCGGGTAAGTCCGACTAGGACGGGAAGCCTATTTTCATCAGAGGCCCGGGGAGACATGCTCCAGATGCATGTCTGTGGCATGCATTCTGCAGATATACTGCACAATTGTGCAGTATATCTGCAGACAACTATGTTTTTGCTTTTAAAAGTGCTGTAATAGCACTTTCTAAGTGAAGGGGGCATGTTACATGTGCAGGCACTGCTGTAACACGCCCCCTGCACTCGTTCATGGAACATGTCAGTGTAGGTGTTACAGCAGTGCACTTTCATAAATATGCAAGGTGCGTTGCTGTGCTGCACGGACATAATCCATTCCCTGCAAGATTAGTTTATTCTTTCACGTAACTTTACTGAATCCTGGGGACCATTATTCACATAAATACTCACTTTTAATTTTTGATTGGGATAATATGATAAAATGAATATACTACTTAAAAAAGTTGTTTACATTAAACTGCATGCCCTAAAAAAAAACAGGGAGTGGCATATTTGCTCTGCATTTAACAGATCACTTCTAAGGCTTTACTTTCTTAAGCATCTAAAGCTGCACTGAATTATGCCTACTATCTATCTAAATCAAAACAGTGAGATCAGCAGGCTACTAATCAATACTGCCATTCAAGTCAGATTTAAAATTATTTTAAAATTATCTCCATCTAAGTGATTGCCTTCGCCTTTTCCCAAAGTTGTTTATATTTACAAAAATAAACAATCCCCAGGATTCATGAAGCTCGGTGCAAGGCCGGCGGTAGGCTTGCGCCGACAGTGCGGCGTGAAGATGGCACAGTAGTGTCAAATGCATATTAGTGAAGGCGCTGCCGCCACAGCCATGTGCACTGGAAAGGAGCGAGTGCATAGGGCATGTCAAAGTGCCACATGGAGGTGTGGAAATGCCAGCTGTCGACGTGCAACCTAAAATGTTTGCATATAACAAGTTGCAAGATAGTAATCACATCTGTCAGTGTCCGTGGATACTGAAACGTATGCAAAGCATGCAAGAAAGTTCCTGCGAACACAAAGTGAAGAAGCAAACACAAATGAACAGTAGGGATTAACGGGTCCCTATTCTGCGAACAAATGACATGGAAAACCATGTGCCTGTAATCCAACACAGTGTAGATAGCTATACTAAGTGGAAGTGAAATGCATCATATGTTAGCGAGACACCAGTAGGTATGTCCAGCCCAATGGTTAGGGTCACCAGCTGACCCATAATGTGAGGGAGGGTATACAGCTGGGCAGATGTCCATAAAAAATACACGATAAATGTACATATTTAGCGACTGTGATGTCCGAATCATATCCCACAAGGCATGTAATAGTCACATACAAAAGGTATGTCCGTATTTCACATACCAAATGTGACAGGAAATAGAATAAGCATGTAAACAAAACAGAAGGAGCATATAAACAGCTACAACAATAAAGAAACATGTAGGCTGAAAGGAACAGTATTATCCGCACTGTTGACTGTGGATGCGTGCTGTCCAGTACAGTCAGATATGTGTATGGAATATATCCCATCCTGAACATAGGAAAAGGTGGCATCCTATTAATGATTAGAATAGTTTGCCAAAATCCGCAAATCAGCAGTACAAGCCAAACTTGTCAGGATGTGTCGCAGTTGAATGGGTAGTACCCAGGTATACCAACCATGTAATGAAAGTTAAGTATGGGCGTGTACCTATGTGCATGAGGTATAGCATGTGGAAAGCAAACATGGCAGGGTAGTCCACACAACCATACAGCTACCTGACATATGTAGGGTATTCAATGTGTTACTCTGGCCATGTCATGGGCCAACAACCAAAGCAGTGATGTATGGGGTGTGAGGAATATGTGTGTGTGCGGGGATGGGTAATGGTACAATCCTCCAAGGCGATACTGTGTCGTATGCAGAATAGGTGAACCGGAGGTGTATGAGGGAGCAGTGGGTGAAGCTGAAAGAAACAGAAAAACATGTATAAACAGCTGCAATACAACCAGACAGGCCATACTGTAGAACACAATCCCACAAATATATGAATATTGAAATGTGCGATACAAATGTATAGACATGTCACCGGCACATACCCACAGATTGGTCCTGATGGAACTGGCCATAACAAATGCAACACACCTGGTTGCATAATGGACTACCCAGCATCCCCTTCACATCACACAACCCGGTCCCTTACCTGAACGTCCACCAAATCCAGCCATACTTGGCCTACTGGTTTGGTGCAGCCACATCTACACATAGTGACCACTATGCATATGTAGTAGGTAGTGTCACCCTAGGCAGTTGCAGGATTGCACACTATGTATCCCTTGCATGTAAAACCCCCAGCACATTTTCATAACGCCAGAAGAATGGTCGGTATCCATCTTGTTTTGGTCTTGTTCAATTTTTGGGATATCCCTCATGGAATAAGTAACCTGTGTAAACATTAGAATGGAAGACACGAAGTCCAGTCCTGTAGATATCTGCACACAAGTTGGAATGTGCATTAGTGGTGCACGACACTGTCCAGCCCTAAATGGTCGTGCATAACCTACTACCCAGGATCAAACACCTGCCCATGACGCATGCGTGTCCCCCGGGAAAATTAAAGGGCCGGGGGAAAAAAAATATATTTGGGCCGATTTTAACTTTGCCACTTTTCCGCTGTGCAGCTACTCCATTTGCCAATTACGGCAACAGTGGGTATAATTGAATTCTCCACTTGGGCATTGCCTATTTGCCCTACCTTCGGGAGATGGCCTGTATTGTGTTTTGTTGTGTGTAATTGCAACTGCTATGTAGATACACAGATAGTTTGGATTCATGTCCCCCATGGATTGTGTGTGACGGCTAGAGTATGTGGTTCTACATGTGAGTGTACCTGTCATCCCAACCGTCGGATAAGGGACTATTACATACAAAACCTGTAACATCGCCGTTTGTTCCATTATACAATGGCTATGATTTCACATGGCGCCTTTAAAATGTGTCTCTCACAAGGTACGTTAATGCTTCTGCAGATGTAATTGACTGACTGGATCTTTGTGCTGTAATTACAGTCTGTATTGCTATAGTTTCGTGTGTGGGGGATGTGGGTGGATGTAATGAGTATATACAGGTTTGTGGGGCTTGCATTTCTACATATTCCATATATGTGTGTGGGCTCCTTCCCTAATTGAAGATCTATCAGTTAGTAGACTTTTGTTATGGGCATATACATTGGGCCGTTGTTAATTGGTTTCTATATAGTATGCAGGTGAGGTTGATACTTCCATACCTCGAATTACAGCGATATGTAAAGGAATGTTACTAAAATGACAGCTGTCCCATCTATTTCTGTCCCAGATATTTGCACTCATTGCAGTTGTGTTGGTAACTGAACCTCTTTGGCATGGGTTGCCACCTTTTCAAATGGCCATTGTGGGACACTTGGGACACACATCAGTGTTTACAGGCCGACACATACCCATGGTCAGTACACAGGATAGCATATACTTTTATCCTCAATACATACTTATTGTTGTAGGACTTTGGCTACTTATCATATTGCATGTAACATTTACGCTTCTTACATACAGGCATAACTATTTAACGCAACTATTACATAATATATGGCACATAATAATGTCCTACAATTTAGGACATTTGCCCTTTTTAATGTTTTATGTCAGGACGCAACTGCCCAGGGAGGGGCTGTCCCTCCTAATGTGGGACAGGTGGTAACCGTATGACTACGGCTAGCTATAACCACACCTACCATAATGATCTACCTCTAAGTTGGCACTAACAGACACACGATGCAGACACACACACACACACACACACACACACACACACACACACACACACACACACATTACAGTCACACGGACACACACACATGGCGCCCTCAACACACATATATACAGACTACGGCAATCACAAACACAGTTGAACACATTACCTACGTGGACCGCAACACCGGCAGCAGTAACTAAATGTCCCTTTATATTGTGATAATATTACTTGCGGTTCTAGTGTTCCAGTACTGTGTTCTTTCGGTCTTTCAGCCTCGTGGTTACTCGTGTCGGTATGTGACAAATTCCATAGTTGGCGGTATCCTATTTATTTGTACCTCCATGGTTGTGTACATGTTGTTGACCTATCTATATATTTGCGGATATCGGTGAACCCATATATATCATCATATATCTGTCTATCACCCTTTCTATCGTGTACTGTATACTGTTTCCTGACTCCACACGTTTGTGTTTGAACCTGTCACATTACACACCTGCCGTAGGTACATCTTGGCCACTATAGTGTTAGGTGATTGTATACATGATTGCGTGTTCTACTGCTGGCAGTGGTCGTTTTACCCTTCAAAGCAGGCACTATTAGTACAGGGGTGAATAATGCTGGTTTCACCTGTTCTGGACATCATTGACCGTGATCTGGCGCTGATACCAGAGAAGCTTAGCCCTGTTTCACGCATATCCGTATAGTCATATTTAAATGACGCTTACCAGCACTGGGCAACACATATTCCCGCTAACGTGTGCTAAACATGATCTGATGACCTGCATCCGGCATGCATTATTCGTGCCTTCGGGATTACATTACATCCCTTGCAGGACGTGGGACCGGGAACATGCATGACTTTCACTGCATTTACCACTTGGGCATCTGGGATTTGTACACAGTTATGGCATTTTGTATGTGGAGTATACTACGGCTGTTACCACATACTGCAATCACATGGGTAACTCAGTTAGTTTACATATGGATGAGTCCAATTAATGGTATGTCCATGTGATATTTACTGGATGTGCTCCAGCATTGGGTATGTATATCACAGTGAGCCACACATGATAATGTGCTACACCTTCAAACGACCGTAGGTGGAGCATGCCGGGGTGATGGATACTTGTCATGGGTACACCCCATGCCTTGCACAACATCCATGATTACATTATGTGGAGCCCTCATTAACGAGCAAGGAATTTGTGCAGAGTGTGTGGAGAACAGTGCTTACACACATGTGATCCCGCGGTTGCTTCTGCTCCACTGAGCGACAGTTGGTTACTCGATGTTTTGGCGATAGCAGACACCGTTTGCCTCATCTGGTGTATGGCCTCTGATAATCGGGCATGTACCTACCGATGTACCTAGGAACCTATACACACAGCACCAACATATGCTGATAGGTGCATGTACTGTTCAGGTGTTCACATTCCTTGTTCCAATAGCTGTTGTGTGTACAATGTTTGAGGGCTGCCTATGTAGGATTCACACAGCAGGCCACCCATACATTACAATTTACAGGTGGTCGTGTGTGTGCCATCCATTTTACTGTGTGTGCAGGTGGAGAGGTGTGTCAGTCCATAGGGGCCTACACTGTCAGAGAATGTGCTATATGTTCCCTCTTTGCCAAGGCATAAGCATATTGGGCACGCCTCCATCTGCCTACTGGGGCTGGCACAGGGTGTTTGTGGTCTGAATCCCTCTGTGCCTGTGATGGCCTTGGCAATTGCGGTGGGCTATGAGGGTCTTCACCATTTTGTCCCTGCTGCAGCTGTTTCCGCAGGATCATATTATGTAGCATGGCACATACTATGAAGATGTGGGCACTTGTGCCTGGAGAGTACTGCAAGACTCCACCAGATGTGTCCAAGCAACAGAACCGTGATTTCAGCATCCCGAACACACACACTATGATGATTCTGGTATGTGCGTGTGCCTCATTATGGCGCTCTTGCATGGGTGTGTGTGCATTTCTGATGGGAGTCATCATGCATGGCTCCAGTGCATAGCCAGCATCCCCCACAAGGTGGCCATGTGGGATGTCCCCCCTGACAAATACCTGATACAGCTGTGAGGCATGCCCGATATGGGATTCATGGTAGCTTCCAGGGCTGCCAGCACACACATCCATCATAATGCCTTGGGCATTGCACATGACCTGGCAGTTGATGGAGTGGAATTCCTTGCAGTTTATGTAGCGCCTACCATGCTCACCAGGTGGTGACTTGATATGTATGTGCTGCAGTCTATCGCACTCAGTACCTCCAGGTAGTGTGTTACATGGCAGCCAGGAACTGGTGTAGTATCCTGGATGCTGATGCCTGTAAAATCCCCATTATATCTCCAGTTGGCCTTTGAAAGGTACCTGTGGCTAGTATTCGCAAGCTTACATATACCTCCGTGTCCACTAGGATGGGTTCCCCTCTGTTGTTTCTGGTTCTCAGGCGTGGCTGGCACAGCTCAACTATTTGCTGTAAGATGTCCCTGTCCACCCTGTAACGCTCTACTATCTCCAGATCATGTAGCCCCTGGTAGGTTACCCTTGGTCTGAACACTCTTCTCCTCCTCCAGGGCCTGCGGTGGTTGTCAGCGTCATCTTCCACAACACCGTCAGTCTGTAACACATGGTGATGAATCACAGATATGGCAGCTCCCAACATGTACATTTTAAAAGTTCCCCGTATTTACATCTATGGTGCAGTGTTTGGGAATACACAGGTGTGTGTAGGGTGCTTTCACACTTTATACTATTGTGCTGTGAACACCGATGATGTCATAGGGTGTGTGCATGTACGATCGTAGCTACAGGGTATCTTATGTATTTTACTACAGGAACTACTATTGTGGTGCCTTTGGTGTTGAATTACATTTGGCTGCCGTGGATTACCTCTTGCCCTTCCCTTTACATTTCTTCATGTTTCACCTACCATTTTCTGCCATGCATCCTGCAGCCTGCTTTAATTTATACTTTCCTAGACCTGGCTTATCTTGCGTAATGTGTTCTACTGCCAGTCTACTGTAGGTTTGCTTTGCTCTGCTATGACAGTTCTCCTTTCTTTGCAATCCGACACCTCCCCTATCCTGTTTTGCATTTTTCTGTGAGCAGACTTGTCAGCTGCTGTCGATTGCCCGCTGTGAGTTAATAGGTGTTAATTGCTCAGTTGTACTCCAATTACCCTACTGCATTTTCTTCTTTTCTTCCCTGACCTTCCTGTTTGTGCTATGGTTCGCGGCGGGTGCATCCGCTACTAGGTTTCGGGCATGTTTTTATCCCCGTACACATGCGCTTTCAGGCACCATATGTGCTCTCAGCTAAACAATGCTATACCTACCTCCCCACCCCTGTCAAGCAGCTTTGCTTAGCAATGGCCAGGCCAGATTTGCATTTCTCCAATGTGCTTACAGCTACGGTGGCACACCCCACTGCTGATGTCATGTATACCTCTGAGCCACCGGTGTTATAGCGCCGCCGTATGGTACATCCTTAATCTGGTGGGACGTTTGCATTCAGTATTACCTGCCTCATTTGCATGGCATTGACTACTAATTCATAATTACCGCTAACACTGTCACAGACCCTTAGCAACCCTTGCAGCTTGGTTGTGGTGTACCATGCATACCATTGAGTATTATGGTGAAATCCTGATTTGTATTACATTGTGATTTTATGACATTAGCACACCCGCTCAGCTACGGTTAAACTTTATCGGTTTAATAAAAAAATGATTTTGAGGATTTAAATGACATTTAACTTTTTCTCACTTAAGGTGTATGCCTGCCATAATGGAGGAACAAGGGCACAACAACAGGGACAATTTTAGCACTTTAAAAGTGCATGGGATAATGGGTTTTGTGTTAGCATGTATTTTGTGAGGCGTATGGGAACTCAGGCATGTCACTGTTGTGTTTCTGTTATTTTATTTCTTCATTTAACATTTGTTGACCGGGTAAGTCCGACTAGGACGGGAAGCCTATTTTCATCAGAGGCCCGGGGAGACATGCTCCAGATGCATGTCTGTGGCATGCATTCTGCAGATATACTGCACAATTGTGCAGTATATCTGCAGACAACTATGTTTTTGCTTTTAAAAGTGCTGTAATAGCACTTTCTAAGTGAAGGGGGCATGTTACATGTGCAGGCACTGCTGTAACACGCCCCCTGCACTCGTTCATGGAACATGTCAGTGTAGGTGTTACAGCAGTGCACTTTCATAAATATGCAAGGTGCGTTGCTGTGCTGCACGGACATAATCCATTCCCTGCAAGATTAGTTTATTCTTTCACGTAACTTTACTGAATCCTGGGGACCATTATTCACATAAATACTCACTTTTAATTTTTGATTGGGATAATATGATAAAATGAATATACTACTTAAAAAAGTTGTTTACATTAAACTGCATGCCCTAAAAAAAAACAGGGAGTGGCATATTTGCTCTGCATTTAACAGATCACTTCTAAGGCTTTACTTTCTTAAGCATCTAAAGCTGCACTGAATTATGCCTACTATCTATCTAAATCAAAACAGTGAGATCAGCAGGCTACTAATCAATACTGCCATTCAAGTCAGATTTAAAATTATTTTAAAATTATCTCCATCTAAGTGATTGCCTTCGCCTTTTCCCAAAGTTGTTTATATTTACAAAAATAAACAATCCCCAGGATTCATGAAGCTCGGTGCAA
Source organism: Protopterus annectens (assembly GCF_019279795.1). Taxonomy (NCBI): domain Eukaryota; kingdom Metazoa; phylum Chordata; order Ceratodontiformes; family Protopteridae; genus Protopterus; species Protopterus annectens. Next base: position 1,423,331,109 of record NC_056733.1, on the reverse strand, counting down.
GGCCGGCGGTAGGCTTGCGCCGACAGTGCGGCGTGAAGATGGCACAGTAGTGTCAAATGCATATTAGTGAAGGCGCGCTGCCGCCACAGCCATGTGCACTGGAAAGGAGCGCGAGTGCATAGGGCATGTCAAAGTGCCACATGGAGGTGTGGAAATGCCAGCTGTCGACGTGCAACCTAAAATGTTTGCATATAACAAGTTGCAAGATAGTAATCACATCTGTCAGTGTCCGTGGATACTGAAACGTATGCAAAGCATGCAAGAAAGTTCCTGCGAACACAAAGTGAAGAAGCAAACACAAATGAACAGTAGGGATTAACGGGTCCCTATTCTGCGAACAAATGACATGGAAAACCATGTGCCTGTAATCCAACACAGTGTAGATAGCTATACTAAGTGGAAGTGAAATGCATCATATGTTAGCGAGACACCAGTAGGTATGTCCAGCCCAATGGTTAGGGTCACCAGCTGACCCATAATGTGAGGGAGGGTATACAGCTGGGCAGATGTGTCCATAAAAAAATACACGATAAATGTACATATTTAGCGACCGTATGTCCGAATCATATCCCACAAGGCATGTAATAGTCACATACAAAAGGTATGTCCGTATTTCACATACCAAATGTGACAGGAAATAGAATAAGCATGTAAACAAAACAGAAGGAGCATATAAACAGCTACAACAATAAAGAAACATGTAGGCTGAAAGGAACAGTATTATCCGTACTGTTGACTGTGGGTACGTGCTGTCCAGTACAGTCAGATATGTGTATGGAATATATCCCATCCTGAACATAGGAAAAGGTGGCATCCTATTAATGATTAGAATAGTTTGCCAAAATCCGCAAATCAGCAGTACAAGCCAAACTTGTCAGGATGTGTCGCAGTTGAATGGGTAGTACCCAGGTATACCAACCATGTAATGAAAGTTAAGTATGGGCGTGTACCTATGTGCATGAGGTATAGCATGTGGAAAGCAAACATGGCAGGGTAGTCCACACAACCATACAGCTACCTGACATATGTAGGGTATTCAATGTGTTACTCTGGCCATGTCATGGGCCAACAACCAAAGCAGTGATGTATGGGGTGTGAGGAATATGTGTGTGTGCGGGGATGGGTAATGGTACAATCCTCCAAGGCGATACTGTGTCGTATGCAGAATAGGTGAACCGGAGGTGTATGAGGGAGCAGTGGGTGAAGCTGAAAGAAACAGAAAAACATGTATAAACAGCTGCAATACAACCAGACAGGCCATACTGTAGAACACAATCCCACAAATATATGAATATTGAAATGTGCGATACAAATGTATAGACATGTCACCGGCACATACCCACAGATTGGTCCTGATGGAACTGGCCATAACAAATGCAACACACCTGGTTGCATAATGGACTACCCAGCATCCCCTTCACATCACACAACCCGGTCCCTTACCTGAACGTCCACCAAATCCAGCCATACTTGGCCTACTGGTTTGGTGCAGCCACATCTACACATAGTGACCACTATGCATATGTAGTAGGTAGTGTCACCCTAGGCAGTTGCAGGATTGCACACTATGTATCCCTTGCATGTAAAACCCCCAGCACATTTTCATAACGCCAGAAGAATGGTCGGTATCCATCTTGTTTTGGTCTTGTTCAATTTTTGGGATATCCCTCATGGAATAAGTAACCTGTGTAAACATTAGAATGGAAGACACGAAGTCCAGTCCTGTAGATATCTGCACACAAGTTGGAATGTGCATTAGTGGTGCACGACACTGTCCAGCCCTAAATGGTCGTGCATAACCTACTACCCAGGATCAAACACCTGCCCATGACGCACGTGTCCCGACACGAATAAGCGAGAGAATATATTGCACACATTCACATAGTGGCACATGGTATAAGGGTGATGAAGGCACTTACATAAACAGGATACCCCTGATCCACTGTGTGAGGGACAACTAATGTGTGTGTGTAGGTGTGACCTGACCAACAATGGTACAATGCCAAATGTTTTGTGACTGTAGGAAATAACTATGCATCATACTGCATATAACAGTTGCCTAAAGCGGTCACGTCAGGATAAAATAAACGTAATTCGTATAAGAAACAGGCAAACAACAAAAGTGCCAAAGGTATAAGGCTCACAGCTAGGAAACAAATGAATGTTCTAAACCTGCACTGACCGTGGCTATGTGTTGGCCCAAACAATCTGGTGTCCGCAGTAGGTTTATCATCTGTCCCGCTTTGCGAGGGACAATCCATCGTTGGACAGTTGTGTCCTGACAAAAGACATTTCAAATGGCAAATGTCCTGGGATTGTAGGACATAATTAAGTCCCATATGTTATGTAATAGTAGCAGAAAATAATTATTGCAGTATCTACAATACCTAAATGTTACAAGAAACAGAATAAGCAAGTAAACCGCTACAACAATAGGCTTTTATGTAGGCAAATAAGTAAAGTTCTATCTCTTGCACTGACCGTGGGTATGTGTCGGCTTGTAAAATCTGATGTGTGTTCCGAAAATGTCCCATCTTGGCCATTTGAAAAGGTGCCAACCCTAGTCACCAGAATACAGCACAACCTGTACATATGACAATGTCAATTATACCAATAGTCAGAGCATTCACGCAATAACTCGCCAGACCCTTAAAAACTCACAAAGCCAGTGACCTTTGGGGGAAAGGTATTGAATGAGAATGACTACTTACAACAATGAAGAGTAATAGATGCATTTAACTGCAGAAAATTAGTAGTATTACGAATCTGTCAACACTTTCCAAGTTAATAGTACTAATATGGTAGAAGTGTCCGTGATTGTCCCTGAGTTGTCATAGCCTTGTCCCTGTCACTGTAGACACGAGTCCCCAAGTATCAGAGAGGTCTGTACACAGAAGTACACCAACCAACTGTCCAATCTGTTGACAGGACTATTGCATACCTGTAGTGAATTCATAACAGATGTCCAGAATAATATTCATTGTATGTATAAATGAATGAAATAGTCAAATGGGAAGGGAAATGATATCAGGTGTATAATGGCTGTTATGCGGGGAAACTCAACACGGGTGTGCAGGTGAAACCATAGATATGCGAGTATGGACACAGGAGTGATAGGGTATGTTGCGCCGGGTGCATTGGAGCGGCCCGTGGAGTTCAGCTAGTACGTAGGTGCGATTCCCAGATAGAGCGTCGTTTGCATGGAGACATGCGTGAATGGGCGTATAGTTGTCGGACGTTGTGCGTCAGGTCTGGCAGCCCAGCATGTAAAACCTATACGCCACCCATGAGCGGAACGGAGTTCTGCTTTGACAACCCGAAACCGGGAAAAGCAGAAAGACACAACTACATGAAGACAACAATTTGTGGACTTACAGTCACAGTAACACAAACACACATCCTATCAACAGTAATAATATGAATGTGTACAGAAACAAACACAGTAGCAGGAAAAATAGGCTGCACATACGAGGAATAGGTCGAATGACACTATCACAACCCAGTTAGCAGCGGCACCCCAGACATGAAAAACTTGCGACATCTGTCCGCTGCATAATGTGCAATATACTGAGCACAAGTTCACCAGAGTGAAGTGTCGGTGTCAGAATGACTAAGGCAATAGTATGATGTTGAAGCAGGGATAAAACCAATACGTATGTGTAAGTGTCCATGTTTGGGAAATGTATAGGTTAACGGACACACAGATGTATATATAGATAAAAACGTATATATACACATAGCTATATTAATTTACATACACATATATCCATACGGATATATATATATATATATATATATATATATATATATATATATATATATATAGATATATAGATATATATATATATATAGATATACACACATACACACACACAGAAGGATATACTATGGATATATATATATATATATATATATATATATATATATATATATATATATATATATATATATATATATATATATATACACAAACAACAGGTAGTGATATATACACATACACGCAAAACAAACTATATGTCAGTGTAGATATACACATTCACATAAATAGGTTACTTCACAGCAATTAGGGGTAACATATTTACAGCCTGGGCATTTGTGACTGGGAGGTCCAATAAAGAAACATTGTACCCCCCACATTGCCCAGCTAGGCCGGACAGACATACATACAGGCAATACAGATCAATACACTGCCTCTGTCCAAAACACTGGTAGGAAAGGACCAGTGGGAGAGTTCTGCAAGATCTACATTTTAAACATGGATAACGGTGTCCCTTGCGGGACCCCAAAAAATCAAGGTATGAAAGAATCTGCTGACACTAATACAAGCAGGATGTAGGTGTACATGGAACAGTAGGTTGTGCAAGTGTGATAATACATGGGTTGACAAAACGTACGACATGTGTGCCGAGATGGGGAGAGTGGGCAATGTGTAGGGGTGTGCTCATACCCCAGCTGCGCTCGCAGTAAGTATTTGTCATGACTGTTGTAGAGGGGTGCCAGGTAGGTGGACCATGGGTATGCATTAATGGGCTTAAGTGTGCAGGTGCTGGTTGGCAGACATGTAGTAGGCCTGCCCAGTGGAAGTCATTAATATTCCTATGTGGGCATAGCATACGCCTACACCTCCCAAACCTGAAGAGCACATCTACCGGATAGTTTGTAAACCATCGGGGAATACATAGAGACCTACAGAGTGCTGTGTATCTGATTAGCATGGACGTCCATAGTTATGTATCAGAATGTAACAAAGTCCAACTAAACACTGCCAGAACTACTGATATTAGGTGAACAGGTGGTGGAATACAAGTAATGACAGATGACAACATGTATGAGTCATAAGCGGCATGTACCTCGACAAACGTGAATGAATACATATGTTCTGTGACTGTGAATGTGTCTGGTTAATAGAACCAATCATCTAAATGTGTCCCGCAGGGTGTTATGCATTGTTCCTGATACAGTGTTCATTCATACCCATTGGTATATGTGTTCTGCTACTGACGGAAAGTGCATAAGTTGCTGACCACCTCAGGTAGATGATAGCATAATAGAATATACACCCATACGCCTACGAGGGACACACCCATCTGGGCAGTTGTGTCTTGCAAAATGACAGTTATGGGACATGGCCTGTGAGTTCGGGAATGGAGGCTATATAGTGTGTGTAGTGGTGTCAGACATCAATTTGTTGTATCAGTAACAGCTACATGTAATAGGAAACAGTATTATCAATTATAATGCTACATGAATAACCTTAACGTATGCAAACCGTGGAGGTCATCCGTGCACTACTGGCTGTGGGTCAGACCTCTCAACCAGTTGGGGACATATTTAACTGAATCACGGACAAGTCAAGAAAACACAAGGGCAATCAGGGACACATTTAAAATATTAGAGCTATTAACTGGAAACATTGACAGAATCAGAGCATATGAATTAATACACATTTTCTGAAGTAAAAGAAGTTTGTAACTCTTAATTATTGCCATTATTCATGAAGTTTAATTCACCACCTTTCCGCCAAACGTCACTAGTTTTAGGAGGGATTAAGAGGGACAGAGTTAAAATTTGAGTCAAAATCAGGGACGGCCCTGAAAATCAGGGACAGTTGAGAGGTATGCTGTGGGTATGTGTTGCCTTGACACATGTGATAGCTCTACATATAGGGTCTATAGGGCCGCCACAAGTCTGAACGGCCAAAGTGGAACCTGCTCTGTAGAGCTGTCAGATGTACCAGGGCAGAACATACTTACAGTCATGCATAGTACAGAAATATACATATCCGAACAAATCAAAGCATAGTGTAGCAGCAGTATAGTTGCTTATGCTACTACATATGACATATCGATGTGTCAGGTATACAAGACCTGTAACAAGCAACCAGTACAGACACCTACAACATGAGAAGGTCTCCTAATCAGGACAGTTGCAATGGCTAGAGTATTGTCCATGCCACTCAACTGTCCCTGAATGTCAGGTACGTCCCTGAGTTTGACTGAAAGTCTAACTGTGTCCTTCTTAATCCCTCCTAAAAGTAGTGGCTGTTGAAGGAAAGGTGGTGAATTACACTTACTGACTAATGACAATAAGTAAAAGTTATAAACAACTGTTACTTCAGAATATGTGTATTAAGTCATATGCTCTGATTCTGTCAATGTGTCAAGTTAATAGCACTACTTTTGTAAAAGTGTCCCTGTTTTTCATGACCTGTCCCTGATTCTGCAGAAATGTGTCCCTGATTGGTGAAGAGTTCTGGTATTGTCACATGTGATGTGTGATGAGGGACTGTCCCATGCAAAGTGGGAAAGGTGTCACTCCTATAGTCTCCCGTCGTGCAATCTGAAAGGTGGTCAACGTGCAGTAGGTATGCAGTAGCATGACTCGGCAGACAGCTGCGTTAACAAACTCAAGTCACATGTCAGCATTGCAGAGTATCGGTTCCCATGTATGAGGCAGATGGGAGCAGATCATATGAGGAACACGCATATAATATGATTACGTCAATGGACAGGCCGCCAAGTCTGTACAGTCGAACGGCTGCAGTCGCATACTGTAGTCATGTAGTCCAATGTAATACGCATCACAAGGGATCGCACACACCCAGCATGAGTGACAAATGTAAGCGGAAATGTCGGAGAGCGAGCGGCTGTAAGCGTGTTTGTCTACCAGTATGCCAGTAGTGCCCTGTCAAAGAAATGTGGAGTCTAAACGTGTATAAGGTGCTGTGACCAGAGGTCAGCAGTGCTTAACACTGTGCAAACCCACGCACAACAGCTCCCACCTGCTGGACTATGCCTTACCCGGTTTGTATCCAAAGGCGTCGGCCTGTCTGCAAACAAAGAACCGCCCTATACACGTGATGGTAGAAGTGTCCTGCACACATAGCTCATGTGAATTAACAATAGACTATGGCATATGTACAGACAATAGACCGCAAACACCATACAGCGCAGACACCCAACAGTATAGCAATGTACTGGCAGATATGTCCGGACCACTGGTGTGTGCATGCCTGGCCGTCCTGTGTTTCAATGGGTGAGCATGCCCAGTATGACTGTTATGCATGTTGTAGACTGACAATGCCGTCATGTGTGTGAGCATGCAAAGTATGGTCAACTGTATTTCATGTGTCACATGTCCAGATAGTACTGTGTTGCTGACCCCTCCATTCTACACAGACAGGTGACATGCTGTGTCTGCAGGGTAACTAATGGTCATGTGGCATTGACAGTTGCTACATGTCTGTATAGCGTGGGGGGACATGCAACCACAACCACAGTCCTACACAGCACCGTGGGTGGTGCACATGACTCTCACATGTGTAGGTGTGATGGGGGGCACAGCCAACAGTTGTACACATCTGCCGCTACTGTACTGGTCTGCTGGGTACTCCATGTCAGTATGTGGACCTACCTAAATTGCTGGTTGGAGGGATACCAGGGTACGTCAGTTCCCAGCATTAATTACCAGCACAGTGGTGTTGGACATCCTGTTACACAACCTACATCAAAGAGCCTGGCTTGCTGTCATCTGTGTGTGTCATAGGGGGTTGGGGTCAGTCATTGGGCATATCCATAGGCCATCGTATATCATTTGTCTGTTTTGGTCCACATCTGTCCAGCTCCATGGAATGTGTGTGGGCTGTACGGACACACATGATGGTCAGCCCATAATCTGCAGTGGGTTAGGACACCCTGTGTACTACAGGCTACCATTGTGACCCCTGTATGTGCTACAGAGGTCATGGTGCCACTATGGATGTCTACTGTCTGCTGCCCTAACATTTGGCCACCACAGTCACTTGTATGCTCACATACATACCATAGCAATGGGTAAGTACACATTCTAATACAACTGTCACTTGTTAGGTCAATAGACATACCCTGGTTGTGTTACGAACTTGAGGACGGTGCTGGAGTGCTGCCTATGTCAGATGCACACAGTGCACCTCCCATACATGGGCGAGCACAGGTACTTTCATGTTTGGCATCCATTGTACTGTGTGCGGGTCGGAGAGGGGAAATCCGTGGGTATCTACTGTGTCAGTGCATATGCCTTGTGTTGCCTCTTTGCCAAGGGCAGGTCATACTGTGCACGGGCTTTTGCCGACTGTGCCCTACTCAGGTAGTTCCTTCACCAAGTCACACTGTGCCTGTGCAGGCCTTGGCAGTGGTGTTGGGCTGTGTGGCCCTGCCCCATGCTGTTCCTGCTGCAACTGTTACTGCAGGATAACATTGTGTAGCATAGCAAATACCATAACAACCTGTATGCATGCAGCTTGTGAATACTGCAGAGCTCCAACAGATGTGTCCGGATAGCAGAACTGTGAACCGAGCATCCCAAACACATGCACAGGTATATGTCTTGCCTGTGCATCCGCCTCAGTATGGTGTGAGTGTTCAGGTGTGTGTGCATTGCTGATGGGTGTTATAAGCCACTACACCAGTGTTTACCTAGCATCCCCCACTAGGAGACTGTAGGGGATGTCCATATAGGCATTGATGTGCTACAGCTGTGTCAGACGCCATATATCGGACACATCATAGCTTCCAGGGCAGACAGCACACACATTCAGTCTCATGCCCTGGCCATCGCATATAGCCTAGCTGTTGGAGGGTATGCCCCTGCACTGACTGTAGGCCCTACCCTGCTCCCCGGGTGGTGCTACATGTGCAGGCTATAGCACCCAATACCCCAGGGTACTCATCCATGTGGTTGAACGTATGCATATTGCTGGTCCACTAATCACGTGGATGGAGGACCGGTACGTGCTCACTAGCATGTGTTGACATGGCATTTGTGAACTGGTGCAATAATGTGGATGCAGAAGCCTGTGAGATACCCATGATATCCCCAGTTGTGCTGTGTGAGGTACCTGTGGCTAGTACACCTAGGCCAACACATCCCATGGTATCCACTGTGATGCATTTCCCTCGGCCTGTTTGATGTGTTAGGCACAGGTCAACAAGCTGCTGTAGGAGGTCTCTGTCCACCCCATAGTGCTCCAACATCCCCAGCCCATGTAGACCCTGGTAAGTCATCCTCGGTCTATAAAGTCTTATGTCACCCCAGTAAGGGTTGTTTGGCAGCATACACATCCTCACTGCCCCAGCCTCCTGCACATGTTGGTATATGTTGCCGGCTGCATCCCATGTCATTTGGTTGGACTGTGTCGTGAAATGTCCCTGCAGGTATACACCGGTGGTGTAGAGTATGGACCAAACCTGTGTGTATGCTGCTTGCTTGCATTAACGTACTGTTCATGTGCAGGCTGGCCATGTCATCTGCTGATTGTGCTGATCAACACCTGTTTGTGCAGCCTGTACACCCTGACTACCCCACCACTGCTGTTATCCCTCCCAATGTCACCAGGCAGGTATAGACACACCCCTAGCTTAGGTGTACTAAGGCAGAAGCACTCCCAAGGCACAGTTCTGCAATGTACGTACAGTATGCGTGACCCCCCCCTCCCATGCTGTCAACTATATTCGAGACCTGCACCTGGCTGACTACACACATACACTCCAGGGACCAGCAGCACACCCTGGTGATAAATGTGATAGACCATAGTCAACCTCATCTGCATAGTATAGTCTTCTAATGAATAGTTATATGACCCATACCGAACCTCCAACATATTAACCACTGCTCAGTGTCGCTCAGATCCACACACAACTGGCAACAGGTGCCTTACCATCACCATATTCGATGTTCCATTGTCTTCCCAGCAACAAAATAACCGGTGTCTACACGACTAAAACCCGTGGCCCTGCACACCACAGATGATGTGCATTAACACCATGCCATGGCAGATATACATAGATCCCAGGTTATCACGTACAGATCATCCGGCACAAATAGCCAATAGTGCTGATGTCCCCAGACATATGTTCACGTCTATGTCCACCTCTACATCAACATATATCAACCTCATCTGCATAGTATAGTCTTCTAATGAATAGTTAAATGACCCATACCAAACCTCCAACATATTAACCACTGCTCAGTGTAAGACTATACTATGCAGATGAGGTTGACTATGGTGTATCACATTTATCACCAGGGTGTCTGTTTATTTTACTGTGGAGCTTTTCTCCCCGGGCCTCCGCTGAAAATGGACCTACGTCCAGTCGGACACTCCCGGTCAACAAATTTAAATAAATAAATAAATAAATAATAAATAAAATATCACATATATTATTTGTACACATATATACATGGACATATATATGTATATATACATACACACATATACATGTACACACATATGTAGATAAGGCATTTATATCACAACAGCGAACCACATGACAGCAATGCATTAGACAGGAATGGAAAGGAAACTACATGTGTCACCTACATCATGTAGTGTTGTTAATATCAAGGCATGTGTGTTATGTTACGTCACATGGGTCAGATCGTAGCAAGGGTAAGAGTAGGGCTGCTGATAGTTACTTACCAAACCTATTGGTGAATGTATGTGTTGACAACCCAATGTCTTGGCAGAATATGCGGGCTGTGGACACTATATAAGTCAGCAACAAAACAAACTGAACACATCCTGCAGCTAGCCACCCACAGATTTATTTTTATTTTTATTTTACATTTGTTAACCGGGAGAGTCCGACTGGATACATGTCCATTTTCAGCGGAGGCCCGGGGAGAAAAGCTCCAGGTACATAACAGACATATGAACATTGTTAATGCAATAAAGGAAGATAGTTGAGTTCTAAATACAATATAAAGATACATCACATCTTGGGAAAAAAAATAACAGCAGCATATAAAAAAAACATAGGTCAGTTACAAAGGCGAGGCGCCTTGTTAAAAAGCGGTTAAGGATAGTGAGGTAAGAGAAGGGTAAATGATAGTGGTTAATCAGGTTTGGAACAGGGACATTGCCAGAGAGTATTGAGATGGGGTTTAAGCTTTTTTTGAATTGTAGGAGTGAAGGTTCTGAGGTGAGCATGGTCAGTAGGGAGTTCCACATTTTACCTACAAAGTTTGAGAATAGAGAATCCCCAGCAGAATTATTGGCTTTGGTAGTTTGAGCTAAGATCTTATTGGAGGAGCGTAAAGATTGCAGGTTAATATAGGGGTGAATGATGTTTTTCAGAGTTGGTGTTTTTTCTGGGTGATACGGTATCTGGTGAGCCATTTTGAGTTGGTTGAAATGGAGTTGACTGGAAAACTCTAACCACCCTAGTTGCTTCAAGTTAGTGCAGTGGTGCGTTCTAAAGGTGGAATTTGTGGCAAATCTAGCTATGTGATTGTAACAAGAAGCAAGTTTGTTAAGGGTTGTCTTGTTTAGGTTTGTAAAAAGGGGGGAGGCATAGAAAAGAGTTGATAGTAGGTGTGTGCTGGCAATTGTAATTTTAGCGTGAGGAGTGAGAAAGTGTTTTACTTTATATAGAGAGCCAAGCTTTTTATTGACGGTTTTGATGGTTAGATTGAAATGGGTGTCAAATTTAAGGGAGTTATCAATGGTAACACCTAATAGCTTTGTGTGAGCTTCTGGTGATATAGTGATTCCATTGGATGATGTAATAGAGAAGGTGGGGGGAAGAGTCTTGTTAGTGGGTGAGAAAGTAAGTAGTTTTGTTTTGTTGGGGTTGAGAACTAGTTGACGACTTGAGAACCATTTTTCTATTAGGTTGAAGGTGTCTTGGGTTGAAGCAGTGAGGTCTGCCAGGTTGGAGGCAGTGCTGATGATAGTCGAATCATCTGCATATTGAATGCATGTGGCATGGGGGGTGATTGTGGGCAGGTCATTAACAAAGATGGTGAAGAGAAGAGGGCCAAGAATAGATCCTTGGGGAACTCCAAGTGTAACAGGTAGGCATGTGGATAATTTGTCCTGCCATAGAACAGCCTGTTGCCTATTGGACAGGTAGGATTGGAACCATTTCAGCGTGGAATTGCTGAGTGATAGTTTTTAATGTATGGAGGAGTTGAATGTGGTTCACCATATCAAAGGCCTTGGAGAGGTCTAAGAAAAGAGCAGATGATAGTTTATTATTGTTTCTGAAGTTATTGATGATATTAGAAAAGGATAGTAGGGCTGATGTGGTACTGTGATTTGGCCTGAAGCCATGTTGGGAGTTGGCTAGAATTTTATTTTTGGTGAGGTGTTCCATCAGTTGTTTGTGGACACACTTTTCCATAATTTTGGCCAGGGGTGAGAGTATAGCTATAGGCCTGTAGTTGGTTAGCTCTAGTGAGCTACCACCTTTATGGAGAGGAATAATGTGGGACATTTTCCATATGGAGGGCATGAAGGCTTCTGACAAGGTACGGTTTATGATTATGGAGACGGATAGGAAATGGCCTCAGCTGCTTTGCAGAAACTCAGCTGGGAGAAGGTCAGCTGCTAGCTTAGTGGGTTTTAGTTTTTAAGAAGAGATGTTATAGAGGATATGGGTACTGGATCAAGGTAAATAGATGATCTGATGTAGTTGTAGTATTCTGCTGGCATGGGTAGTGGAGGCTGGTTGTTTGTTTGAATTGTGTGGCCAGGGATTGTATAGTTTCTGTGAAGAAACTATTGAATGTGTTAGCAATGTTTACAGGGCACTGTTGTTTGCAAGTTGTTGGAGTGGGGTGGTTGCCTGGCCTGGGTGCAGGAGCTTGTTTAAGCCTGCCCAGAATTTTTGTGGATTATTAAGGTGTTTGTGTTGGAGGTGGAGGAAGAAGTTTTTTTTATCATTTAAGATCATTCTTTTAGTTTCATTTCTAAGTTGCAGGAAGGTTTGGTGGGAGTGTGGGTCTTTAGAGTGCATACATGTGACCCACATCTTGTTTCTAGATAGGATTTTGGATTTTGTTTCCTTAGAGAGCCATGGTGCGGTTTTGGTTTTAGTTCTAATGGACCGTATTGGAGCATGGGAATCTAGAATCTTGAGGAAGGTGGTGTTGAAGTAGATAACTGCCTCTTCAAGAGGAAGAGACTTGAGTATTGTCCAGTTGTGGGCTTTGAGTTCAGTTTGAAAAATGGAGGCGTTGAATTTATTATTGTTCCTGATTTTTTTTTATGGTTGTAAGAAGGGGGTGATTTTCTTGAATTTGATAACATAGGTGAGTAAGTGATCACTCATGTCCTCTGGGTGAGTACCTGCTGAGTACTGGTCAGGATCTTTATTAGTAAGGATCCAGTCCAGGATGCTGTCTTTGATTTGGGGTTTACCTAGTCTGGTAGGAGTGGATATGAGCTGAGAAAAGCCATGTAGATTTATGCTGCCAGATGGGGAGCTAGATGAGAAGGAATTCCAATCGATGTTGAAGTCACCTAACACTATGGATTCCTGGGGGTGAGTTTGAGTTAACCAGTGGAGAAAGTCCTCCTAAGGTTTTGTTATTATTGTTGCCTGGGGATGTAAATACATGCTATATTTATGCTTTTATGTTTGTTTGGTTGAAGTTTTACAAGTAGAATTTCGGCATTGTTTGTTAGGAGGGGTTGTGGAGAGGCAAGGGAGATTTGTAATGTATTTTTGTAGAGTATGGCTACACCGCCACCTTTCTGAGTCATTCGGTCTGCTCTTAGTATATCATACCCTGGTGGGATTATCTGTGTGTCTTTGTACTTGGTTTAAGCCAGGTTTCTGTGAGACATAGTAGGTCTGGGGAACAAGTAGCTAAAAGGGCATGTAGGTTGTGAATCTTATTGTTTACACTTCTGATGTTTAGATGACAGGTCAGAAGAGAGTTAAAGGTCTAGAGTTTAGATTGAGAAGTGGAGGGGAGGATAGGGTGGAATTAGAATTGAGTGGAGGGGAAGGGCCAGGGTTGGGGTGGATATCACCATCTGTGGCTAGTCTGTGATTCAGAGTGGTAATGAATTTGAGGGCTTTGAGTAGAAGTTTGTAGTAATGTTTATCATTTGGCCTAATATTGGTAGGTTTGATAATTACATAGCGTTCGAGTTCTAACAAGGAGGGTGAGTAGGGAGTTGAGTCATGGCCTCTGTTGTTAATTATGGGGGACGGGTTGGTTTGGTAGCCTGTGTGGTGGAAGCCTATGTAAGACCAGGTTTCATATAGGGTAGCTAGGTAAGGGACAAGTAGGAGGGAAAAAAGAGTTAGTATGATAAGCTTCCTGGGTGGTGTCATATTCCGTTTGATCTTAGAGGGCGGTAGTGAGGTACAGGAAGTTAGTGGACAGTAGGGGGAGTGGTTTGAGGCTATAAAAGTACGAGTACTGAGGGCGGGTGGGAATAGGGGGCAGGGCGGGGAGTGGAGTGAGCACGAGCGAAGCGAGTGCTCCCGGAGCGGGGTTTACACTAAGCCACTAGAGCCCAGGTTTCAAGATGTAACTCCTGAATAATTAACTTGCAGGTGAGTAATCTCGTCTAAACAAACATAAGGTTCAATTTCTATGCTTTGGGAGCTTGTTTTTAAAATTTTACATCTGTTTGCCTTAGTTTTAGAGTGTGTTCTGTAGTTTAAGTGGAGTATATGCAAACAAGCTTAGATTTTTTGTTTGGGTAAGCCTAGGGAGATTTGTGCTAGTGCTGAGGACCCTTAAATAATACTTTACTTTAAAGTCTATACTAAAATGACCAGATAATGACCTGTTTTGTTTTTACAGGTTGTGGGCAATAGTAGAGTAGTCGCTCGAAAAGGGTGAAGTTCTTTTCTGCCTCACGCTGTGCAGGGGAAGACCTGGGAGGGACAGAGAGAGAGAGCTTGATTTCAGAGGCAGTCAGAAGCAGTTGTGTAGCTTAAACAACATTAGACTACCCGAGGAAACCCTTGTTAGTAAAATCTTTACATATCTTTACATATAGCATAAATCATTATAACACATTAGCATTTTACTGCAACAGTGCCTTATGACTGAGAGTCAAAGAATGTTGAATGTTGAATATCCTGCTTCTCAAAAAATATACAGAAGGCTCTCAATTTTCACTCTAATGAGCAGCCCTGCAAAGAGCTTGTCATACTAAAGTCTGGTTACCAAACACATTTAGCTTTAGAGACACAACCTAGCTTTAAAGAAACAAGTAGCTACAATATTCATGCCATTCAATAGTGCATTATGTAACTATGTAGCAAAAAAGAGTTACATCAGTTACTATTAAATCACACACTTCAACTTAAATACATTTAACAGTCTATTAGGAACAATGAATAACAGCTTAATACATACCTCAGGAGGTAGAGGCCGGCAACAAGGTCCTACAGCACTAGGGATTTGAAATTAAAGGCACCAGACAAGGGTTATTTCAAACCCAGATACCAACACATATGGTATAACTGCCAAACACACACCTGCCATGTCCTGGAATCGAGCATGTACCTGTCTAGTCTACCATACTACATCATTATGCAGTAACAGAACGTGCTATCCCAGCTTTCAGGGGGACACATAAAGCACCAGGAAATTGCACAAGGGGGGGGGGAAAATTGTCCGGGGGCCCAGAGGGTCCCCCCTTTTCCCCTTTAGAAAGCACCAGGGGCCGGGGTGGTTTGGCCCCCTTTTAAATGCTTTTTTCTTTTAACCATTTTTTTAAAAACCCCCCATTGGTTTTTTTGTGAGCCCCCCAACACCTTTTTTTTTTCCCCCCCTTTTGGGGGCCCCACCACCCCCAATTTTCCGGGTTTCCAAAGGGGGCCCTTTAAAAAAGGGCCTGACTGTCCTTCCTCTATGGCCACTGGTGATGCGGTATGTGTTGGCAGCAGAACTGTGTGCGGGAAGAGGGGACATAGCTGGGATGGCAACCATTGGCACAGATTCAGCCCCTGACAACCCTGCCTGTACCTCATGCATATGTTCATCACTGCTAGTATCTGTGGGGACACTAACATCAGATGGACCGCAGGAGGGGACCCATCACCTGTGAATGAAAAGAAAGATTCTAAATTACAATAGACACACACAAAACACAGACACAAAAGACACACCATGCATGTGTTTTGGGAAAACCATGCAGCATGCATGTGATAAAGCAGACGGCATGCAGCTCAGACATTATTAGTGTTAGTTAGCATACCTCCCTGGGGTGCACACTACAGCAAGCAGGTGCCATATCAGTAGCCATGCAGTTCACACAATCATGGTAGTAAGCATGCATCCTCGTGATACACCATGTGGACCAGAACAGGTTAACAGTACACATGGCTGACGTGACCTTGACATGTAATCTGCTGACATGTGCATTAACATGCATATGTGGCTGACACAGTGATGTCCTGACACATGTACAGCATCGTAAAGGGCATCACATTGCAGTGTTGTCTGTATGCCCTACAGAAAGAATGCATGTTTAGCAAATGTGCATGAGCATGGAAGGGTAGTGTGACCCTCTTTGCTATACAGTGTGAAGTACAGACACTGTGCCATTGCATGGCATCATCTATATTGCTATACAGTGCATAATATGCACACATTGCATAGCCATAACTGCATGCATACCCATGACATAACTGTGGATTGTGACCCACGATGCTGAGGTGCATACACACCAAACCATGCTGCGTCATGTGACAGGTCACTGGAAGACCTACAGATGACACCCCTGCACAACTACTACAGAGTCTTAGCTGCCTGGCAACCATGTCCACACATGGCAGACTTGTCAATTCACCATGTCCCACATGACATTGATGTACCACACACATGAGGTGCACAGCTAATGGTGATGTCCTACAGCAGCAAGGGAAATATACAGTATCTGTGGCCTGATGTGGTGTCAATGTCTGTGGAAGCTGTACAGGTGACTACTGTCATGCTATGACACAGTCGTGATGTTCAACACATCTTATATGGTAGACTTAAGTGACACCACCACTAGCTGTGCACCGGCTTTTAGGATGTCCAGTGTACCACATCAACTGTATAATCAGTCAACTAAGGCTATAATTGGACTATGTGTGGACAATGTGCAACAGGGTGTATACACATCAAATCTACTGTGTGGCTACATGTCTCTGGCCATCCCCCATGGCCATATGTGAACATGTGTTGGCCAAATGTTTGTGATGGCCATCTATCTCACATGTCTGTGTTGTCCCATATGACATACACCCATATATGTCAGATATGTCACCATCCACAGGGCTATGCAGACAATGGGTTGTATGTTTAGTATGTGGGGTATGTGTTATGGGATAGTGTGACAATATTGCAGCCAGAACACTACGTGTCTGGGACATGTCAGATGGCACATCACAATGGGGCACCATTGCACGGGCATATAACACAATGGTGACTCCTGTGGGCTGCCCATATCCCAGCTCACTGTGTGGTACTGTTTGCGTACCACATGTGTTGTTCCAATGTATAGTACATATGCTTACATTGTACAACACCTCCACCGTTGTATGCACAGCTGTCCACACATGTAGCAATGACAGATATTGTGGTTTCATGTGGTATCATTTTGTTTGTATATATTGCACATGGGTAGCCAGTGTGAATGATGGGTGATGCGACCTGTATATCGTGACTGGACCAACATCAAGTGTACAAGTGTTAACTGGCCACATGGTGAATAGAGCTATGCTTTAACATGCCTAATACTGATGACAGTCTCACGTGCAATGGACTGATGTCTCGCCAGGAGAGGTACCGGGATAGGGGTAACACAGCAGTTTGAACATTATCCATGACTGTATGACAGCCACAGGGTGCACTGTGCATGTTAATACATTCGCCTGTACAATAGCATATAGTATACACATGTGTGCATACACAGGGTAGCATACTGTAGTTTGCAGCATGTGTGTCAACATACCGTGCATATGATGTTACATTACATAATGTACAGTGACACATGCAACTAAATGGGATATAATAGTCATATGTGTAGTACTGACTTACCAGGCAACTCCAAGCTCATTGGTTGGGAGACCCCCACCTCCACATGGCAGCTAGTGTTTGTGGATGCTGTTCTGAGGGTGCCCCCAGACTGGCCAGTAGCTCCTGGGTGTGTGAGTGGGGCTGGGTTGGTGGCCCACCACCTGTTCCACCTTGTTCCCCAATTGCAGTGGCAGCTGTTTTGCATGTCATCAAGTCCATGCAGTTCTGCGCACCTGCTGGTAGGTGCTTATGGCCCCCCACATCATTCACCCTCCTGAAATCCTCCCACAGGTCATCACCTGCTGGGCATGCTGTGGCACATGGCTGAACAACACCTCATAGTTCTCATGGGGGTCGGGATGAGGACATCATCCTCCTGGCCTGTACACTGGCAGGCTAAACGAGGCATTATCTGTAAGACATAATGATGGTGACAGGTCACAGTATCAGAGATGTACAGAGTACTGCTGCACATACATTTCTAGTAAATCAAACATCTGCACAGTTATCTTTGCAAATCATCATGACACTGACATGACTGACATGTTTGTTTTCACACGCATGTAACACCTTATGCATTGGATATCATCACCATTTTGTGTGTCACCTCATTACATTGTTCATACTCCATGTGAATGCTGTCTTGATGTGGGCATGTCTGTTTGCCTGCACTGGTTTTCCTTACCTATCACCCAATGCCTGGATTTTCCACGGTAATGCTGTTGACCTTGATGCTGTGTATATGTCACATATCAACACATACACTGCCTTAATGGACTTGAGCAGTGACAATGCAAAATATGCATGGAAACCTTTACATGCATGTGTTTTGCCATATACATCTACCCCCTGTACAGTTTAAACATCCTGCCAGGGCCCTGTGTTGCACATGTGATAGACATGGGACAATGGCTAGTCGGACGCCATTCACAGGGATGGTTTCAACTATAGCATGTGGGGCAAGGTTTCCTAGCTGTATCCGACAGCCATTTTGCCACCAGGTGCATCAGTGCCACATTACGGGTCCAGACAGTTGATAATACATCTACCATGCGGTCATCACACCATGTATGACAGAGATGACATGTGCAGCTTTGATGGACAGTTTGCATGGTATGGGGTATGTCACATGTATGGCACAGGGATCTGCCCAGCATGTGGTGATCCTAGTAGGGACGGTGGCTGTCCATGGGTTTTCTTTCAGATCAGGATATGTACATGTAGCATGTCCAACATCATAGTGTAGCACATGTCTTTATGCAAGTTAGCCAGAATACTGCATAGTGGGGGTGAGGATTGTGAAGGCTGGTATCCCCATCCCCCATGGCCAATCCCCCTTAAAGTTGATATGTGACCCAATATTGGTCACCTGAGTGCTGAGTATGCCTGTCCAATGATCTCCATGCTCATGGATGGCACCCTGTCATGACATGGGTGCCTCAAAGACTACCTAAGGCCTGGAGATGTCACCAACTCAGGGAGGTGAACTGCACAGCACCATCCCCTTACACAGTGTCCATAATGTTGACCACAGCCTAGGTGATAGTTAATGGGTACAGGGATATTCACCTAGTGGTGACAATGCTGATATCATCTGTCAGAATGCGCACATATGTAGTCCTCATCACCCACAAAGCCCATTCTGTATGTTGTTCACAACACTGAGACAGCTATTGCTCATAGGTCATGGCCATTCACATCCTTACATACACAGATGCCTCACATTTGTCTGTGTGGTATGGGCTACAATGAGGGGGGAGTACAACACATTAACCCTGTTTTACTGTAGCTGGCACTGGTGTGATATGCACATGTCACTCTGGCACCTTTTGTAGTGTTGATTCTGTCAACAGGCCACTGGTAGAACACTCCTGTGACATACGAAGGTACATGTAGTCAAACATCCGTACTGTCATCTACATCTGTACTGCTAACATCTACATTGATAATGGTTCATGGACTTGCAGACCATACTCAGCAGGGTAATAGTGCGGGGCCACCAATTAAGACTGTCGCCCCCACTTGTGGGTTGATATTATCCAACACCCTATCTGTATTGTATGTTCATGCTCAGCACTTGTTCAGAACTTGTGAGCACTTCATGAGTTTCTGATTAATATAGCACCCATTCCCACCATTTCTCACAAGTACACTGTCTGTCCTTACATTTCCAGCTTGCTTACAGTACAACAGCTGTTGTAAAACGTAACTCACATATCTTGTGAGACATGGTTGTATATACAGGCATGTCCAACCCTGTACCAGTGCTATTGTTTGTCTATATGATGAATATGGTGTACATGTGGCAATAGAGCAATTGTCTCATGTACACAGTCAATGCTCACCTCCCAACGTATGACACTACAGCCTGTGGGAGATGCACATATGCAGCCATGCTGGGGGTAATGCTGTTACCAACCCTGACTGAACCTGACAATCATGTGGGGATGTGTAACATTTGCAACACACCCCACTCACCACATAGTCTCACAAGATCTCCACCCCACAGGCCACACATACAAACAACTTTGCAGTACCTCTCCATACTCTGTGTAGGCACCAAAGGCAGCCCCATCACAAAACACAACAACAATAACTTATAGCCCACAGACTCATGTGTGCCCATCACATACAGCCAATAGGGTGTTATAACATACACAACACACCAGTCATAGGTGACTCTGTAGGCGGTCACACTGATGTCCCACTCAGCAGGTTACACAAGGTGATAGTCGCCATCTTGCTGTCGGGTAACTGGTTCTGCAACATAACCTATGCACCCATGCCACACCTCACCAGGTACAATTTGACTGTCATTCTCCATGTTAGTGTGACTGCCTGAGATGCAACTTCACAGACTACATGTGCAGGGAAATGCAATAGCTCACCCGGGCTTGTAGCCCTGATGGTATGGGCCAAGCCCTGGGGGGCATTATGCATTCATCTGGACCTGTTACCACTGTACAATGACTGACTGTGTCACTTCAAAATTTGCCTATGCTTCTGCTGTCATTCCACAGGCATCTGGTATCTGTCCCCTTTGACTGACATGGTCAACAAAACACGATGCTTTGGCACAGATGACCTGCACCTGTAAGCCCTGGGAGTACAGATAACATGTAAGGCTCTTGCTGCTTCTATACTGCCTGTCTTGCACAGTTTCCAATAACATTCACCACCAGAACGGGAACAGGCAAGCAAAACATGGGGTCATGTGAAAAGCTTGACATCTTCATCTCTGACGCACACAGGCAAGGCACTCCTTATAATGGACCACTTCAATATCTCTGCAGTGACTGGGACCTGCCTCTAGGCTCTGCCGAGCACACCTGCAATGACAGGTTATACACAGACCACACCTTTCAGTCATGCAACCTGGACCGGCACACCCACGGCTGAGGTGTTCCCATATTCCACTATGTTGTACACACATCCTGGCTAGTTACTTAGCACAATGCATCAGAGGTGCTCCACGTGCAACAAACTGTGGCCAGAACTGCTATACACATTGTAACATGCTACGGATTCAACAACCCCCATGGTTACCAGACCTCATTTCTTTGGGGTACTGGACAGTAGGGTTCAGACAGGTACTACTGATGTGAGACTGACACTACCCCACACTTAACTGGGATAGCCACTCATGTACCCCCACATTAGGCCAACGCTGTCTGGGATTCATAACCTCCACTCGGCTGGATCAACCCATACACACCACCTCCAAGACCAAAAAATCCTAGACATGGACACTACCAACAAGTGACTGGTGTTCCACACCTGGGGGTTTTCCCTCATTGGTGGATTCAACAAAGCTAATCACCCTTGTTATCCACATCCCCGCCCCCACCCTTCACGGCATACACAGTACAAGAGTACTACCGCCTACTACAGGTGTCTTATGACAGCAGTAGTTAACGTCATGACACCCCCTGCAGATGGACAATGCACATACAAATGCTGAAACATACCCCAGTGCACTTCATTAGCACATAAAGACTGCATGGATCATGCTATTCCACAGAGCCATGATGGTACCCACCAGATAACAGACGCCACTCTGGGGGTCCAGTTCCATGGACATAATTTACAACAACAAGTGGAGGCTGTTGCAAAGTGGAGTACAATCCCATGGGTGGGGGAGCTCACTGGTCAGCCTCAGTAGGGCTACGGGATCCCTCATCACATACTCCAACCTAGCTACATAAACATTACGGGCACATTCCAGGGTGTACCACAAGGCATTATGGAGGTATGTCAGTAGTCAATGGCAATACCCACATCTGCTCTGACATACAACAGTTACTCAGGAACATTACAGAACCAAGTGATGTTGGCAACATGCTGTGGATGGGTTCAATGCTAAGGGGGTGGGTTCAATACTAACAATTTCACCCTCTCACTCCCTACAGGGCCACAATCCATGCAGGAACATTGCGGGGGTCCCTGCAGTCACAACTACACAGTACTAACCTGCACTCTATAAGGGCTGGAACACTGACCCCATGTGACCGCCCAACATCCCAGGCTGTGATTTACACAAACCCCCGGGCATGTCTCCCACTTGGCCACCATATTCAGTAATACCCTTGTATCAGACATTGTGGCCCTTGAATGGCACACAGCAACAGTTATCACACTCCCCACAGGTGGTGCCACAATGCACGAGGGACTATTGCCCTATCCCGACTGGACTGTTTTGCAAGGCTATGGGGCACATCATCATGGAAGTCATTCACAGAGACATTGGAGGGCTCCGGTCCTTTGATGCCACCCAGGTTGGACTTGTTAGGGCCAGAGCATGGCTTTTACACCTGGTGGACTCCTTTGATACAGTTACCAGGGGAGTTGATGATGGTAAGGGGTCCACACAGCCTACATTGTCCTCTTATTTTCTTTCAGCACCATTCTCCATTCTGGTATTGACAACATACACATCCACCTGCACATCGACCCCCATGTCTCAGGATGTTTTGCAAAGTGGCTCACGGACAACCCCACACAATGAGGGTAGCATACCATAGTACCTACTGTATTTTAGTTACACTTGGCGTACCACAGTCCTTTAGTCATAGGGCCCCTCATGTTGGTATATGCTTCCCTGAGGTACAGGCTAGCACAGGGGACTTTCCCTAGCTTTCCAGGCAACTGCATACAAAGCACCATGATTGATTCCCCCAGCTGATACTGACTCCCCCCATAAGGGTGTCACTGTGAGGATACCTGATATCAATATCATGGCCTCAAGCTGCATGAACAAGGTGCATGAACATCCCCCTTTTCATTACACCATTCACCCACTGACTATCACATAGGTGGTAGTCCCCCATACATTACATTTTACATGATCTAGTAAAACATGTATTCGCACCCACTCCTTTGATAACCATATTGCCACTGTGGGTGGATATCCTTCTCGGGGCCCCACTTATCTGTACTGGGTTTGTAGCTGGAACATAGGCACCCATTGTACCTCTGATAGTGTGCAATCATTGCAGGGAAAAAAATATGAAACACTACGTGTCTGGGACATGTCAGATGGCACATCACAATGTGTGCAACCATTGCACGGGCATATAACACAATGGTGACTCCTGTGGGCTGCCCATATCCCAGCTCACTGTGTGGTACTGTTTGCGTACCACATGTGTTGTTCCAATGTATAGTACATATGCTTACATTGTACAACACCTCCACCGTTGTATGCACAGCTGTCCACACATGTAGCAATGACAGATACTGTGGTTTCATGTCGGTGTATCATTTTGTTTGTATATATTGCACATGGGTAGCCAGTGTGAATGATGGGTGATGCGACCTGTATATCGTGACTGGACCGAACATCAAGTGTACAAGTGTTAACTGGCCACATGGTGAATAGATTTATGCTTTAACATGCCTAATACTGATGACAGTCTCACCTGCAATGGACTGATGTCTGCGCGGCACGCCAGAGGTACCTGGATAGGGGTGACACAGCGGTTTGAACATTATCCATGACTGTATGACAGCCACAGGGTGCACTGTGCATGTTAACACATTCGCCTGTACAATAGCATATAGTATGCACATGTGTGCATACACAGGGTAGCATACTGTAGTACGCAGCATGTGTGTCAACATACCTTGCATATGATGTTACATTACATAATGTACAGTGACACATACAACTAAATGGGATATAATAGTCATATGTGCAGTACTGACTTACCAGGCAACTCCAGGCACATTGGTTGGGAGACACCAACCTCCACGATGGCAGCTAGTGTTTGTGGATGCTGTTCTGAGGGTGTCCCCAGACTGGTCAGTAGCTCCTCGGTGTGTGTGAGTGGGAGCTGGGTTGGTGGCCCACCACCTGTTCCACCTTGTTCCCTGGCGATTGCAGTGGCACGCTGTTTTGCATGTCGTATCAAGTCCATGCAGTATCTGCGCACCTGCTGGTAGGTGCAATTATGGCCACCCACATCATTCACCCTCCTGCGAAGATCCTGCCACAGGTCATCACGCTGCTGGGCATGCTGTGGCACATGGCTGAACAACACCTCATAGTTCTCATGGAGGTACGGGATGAGGACATCATCCTCCTGGCCGCTGTACGCTGGCAGGCGTGAACGAGGCATTATCTGTAAGACATAATGATGGTGACAGGTCACAGTATCAGAGATGTACAGAGATACTGCTGCACATACATTTCTAGTAAATCTAATACATCTGCACAGTTATCTTTGCAAATCATCATGACACTGACATGACTGACATGTTTGTGTCACACGCATGTAACACCCGTTATGCATTGGATATCATCACCATATATGTGTGTCACCTCATTACATTGTTCATACTCCATGTGAATGCTGTCTTGATGTGGGCATGTCTGTTTGCCTGCACTGGAGTCCTTACCTATCAGCACATGCCTGGATGTCCACGGTAATGCTGTTGACCTTGATGCTGTGTATATGTCACATATCAACACATACACTGCCTTAATGGACTTGAGCAGTGACAATGCACACATACGTCTGGAAACCTTTACATGCATGTGTTTTGCCATATACGTCTACACGGCACTGTACAGCTGTTCAACATCCTGCCATGAATCGCCTGTGTTGCACATGTGATAGACATGGGACAATGGCTAGTCGGACGTCATTCACAGGGATGGTTATCAACTATAGCATGTACGGGCAAGGTTTCCTAGCTGTATCCGACAGCCATTTTGCCACCGCGAGATGCATCAGTGCCACATTACTGGTCCAGACAGTTGATAATACATCTACCATGCGGTCATCACACCATGTATGACAGAGATGACATGTGCAGCTTTGAGGGACAGTGTTGCATGGTATGGCGGGAGTATGTCACATGTATGGCACAGGGATCTGTCCAGCATGTGGTGATCCTAGTAGTAGGACGGTGGCTGTCCATGACGTATGTCTTTCAGATCAGGATATGTACATGTAGCATGTCCAACATCATAGTGTAGCACATGTCTCTATGCAAGGTAGCCAGCATGCTGCATAGTGAAGTTGAGGATTGTGAAGGCTGGTATCGCCCATCCACGCATAGCCAATACCCCTTAAAGGTGATATGTGATCCAATATTGGTCACCCGAGTGCTGAGTATGCCTGTCCAATGATCTCCATGCTCATGAATGGCACCCTGTCATGACATGGGTGCCTCGTATGACTACCTAAGAGACCTGGAGATGTCACCAACTCAGGGAGGTGAACTGCACAGCACCATCCCTTACACAGTGTCCATAATGTTGACCGCAGCCTAGGTGGTAGTTAATGGGTACAGGGATATTCACCTAGCGGTGACAATGCTGATATCATCTGTCAGAATGTGCACATATGTCACACATCTCACCCACAAAGCCCATTCTCTATGTTGTTCACAACACTGAGACAGCTATTGCTCATAGGTCATGGCCATTCACATCCTTACATACACAGATGCCTCACATTTGTCTGTGTGGTATGGGCTACAATGAGGGGGAAGTACAACACATTAACCCTGTTTTACTGTAGCTGGCACTAGTGTGATATGCACATGTCACTCTGGCACCTTTTGTAGTGTTGATTCTGTCAACAGGCCACTGGTAGAACACTCCTGTGACATACGAAGGTACATGTAGTCAAACATCCGTACTGTCATCTACATCTGTACTGCTAACATCTACATTGATAATGGTTCATGGACTTGCAGACCATACTCAGCAGGGTAATAGTGCGGTGCCACCAATTATGACTGTCGTCACCACTTGTGGGTTGATATTATCCAACACCCTATCTGTATTGTATGTTCATGCTCAGCACTTGTTCAGAACTTGTGAGCACTTCATGAGTTACTGATTAATATAGCACCCATTCCACACCATTTCTCACAAGTACACTGTCTGTCCTTCCATTTCCAGCTTGCTTACAGTACAACAGCTGTTGTACACACGTAACTCACATATCTTGTGAGACATGGTTGTATATACAGGCATGTCCAACTGTCATGTACCAGTGCTATTGCCTGTCTATATGATGAATATGGTGTACATGTGGCAATAGAGCAATTGTCTCATGTACACAGTCAATGCTCACCTCCCAACATATGACACTACAGCCTGTGGGAGATGCACATATGCAGCCATGCTGGGGGTAATGCTGTTACCAACCCTGACTGAACCTGACAATCATGTGGGGATGTGTAACATTTGCAACACACCCCACTCACCACATAGTCTCACAAGATCTCCACTACCACAGGCCACACATACAAGTACAACTTGTGCAGTACCTCTCCATACTCTGTGTAGGCACCAAAGGCAGCCCCATCACAAAACACAACAACAATAACTTATAGCCCACAGACTCATGTGTGCCCATCACATACAGCCAATAGGGTGTTATAACATACACAACACACCAGTCATAGGTGACTCTGTAGGCGGTCACACTGATGTCCCACTCAGCAGGCTACACAAGGTGATAGTCGCTTACATCTTGCTGTCGGGTAACTGGTTCTGCAACATAACCTATGCACCCATGCCACACCTCACCAGGTACAATTTGACTGTCATTCTCCATGTTAGTGTGACTGCCCTGAGATGCAACTTCACAGACTACGTGTGCAGGGACATGCAATAGCTCACCGGTCTTGTAGCCCTGATGGTATGGGCCAAGCCCTGGGGAGCATTATGCATTCATCCGGACCTGATACCATTGTACAATGACTGACTGTGTCACTTCAACAGTTGCCTATGCTTCTGCTGTCATTCCACAAGCATCTGGTATCTGTCCGCTTTGACTGACATGGTCAACAAAACACTGTGCTTTGGCACAGATGACCTGCACCTGTCAGCCCTAGAGTACAGATAACATGTAAGGCTCTTGCTGCTTCTATACTGCCTGTCTTGCACAGTTTCCAATAACATTCACCACCAGAACGGGAACAGGCAAGCAAAACATGGGGTCATGTGACGCAATGCTTGACATCTTCATCTCTGATGCACGCAGGCAAGGCACTCCTTATAATGGACCACTTCAATATCTCTGCAGTGACTGGGACCTGCCTCTAGGCTCTGCAGAGCACACCTGCAATGACAGGTTATACACAGACCACACCTTTCAGTCATGTAACCTGGACCGGCACACCCACGGCTGAGGTGTTCCCATATTCCACTATGTTGTATACACATCCTGGCTAGTTACTTAGCACAATGCATCAGAGGTGCTCCACGTGCAACTAACTGTGGCCAGAACTGCTATACACATTGTAACATGCTACGGATTCAACAACTTACTCCATGGTTACCAGACCTCATTTCTTAGTGTAATGGACAGTAGGGTTCAGACAGATACTACTGATGTGAGACTGACACTACCCCACACTTAACTGGGATAGCCACTCATGTACCGACACATTAGGCCAACGCTGTCTGGGATTCATAACCTCCACTCGGCTGGATCAACCCATACACACCACCTCCAAGACCAATAATATCCTAGACATGGACACTACCAACAAGTGACTGGTGTTCCACACCTGGGGTTATCCCCTCATTGGTGGATTCCGAACATACGCTAATCACCCTTGTTATCCACATCCCAGCACCACACCCTTCACGGCATACACAGTACAAGAGTACTACAACGCCTACTACAGATGTCTTATGACAGCAGTAGTTAACGTCATGACACCCGTGCAGATGGACAATGCACATACAAATGCTGAAACATACCCCAGTGCACTTCATTAGCACATACACGACTGCATGGATCATGCTATTCTACACAGAGCCATGATGGTACCCACCAGATAACAGACGCCACTCTGGGGGTCCAGTTCCATGGACATAATTTACAACAACAGATGGAGGCTGTTGCAAAGTGGAGTACAATCCCATGGGTGGGGTAGCTCACTGGTCAGCCTCAGTAGGGCTACGGGATCCCTCATCACATACTCTGAACCTAGCTACATAAACATTACTGTGACACATTCCAGGGTGTACCACAAGGCATTATGGAGGTATGTCAGTAGTCAATGGCAATACCCACATCTGCTCTGACATACAACAGTTACTCAGGAACATTACAGAACCAAGTGATGTTGGCAACATGCTGTGGATGGGTTCAATGCTAATGCTGGCGGATGGGTTCAATACTAACAATACACCCTCTCACTCCCTACAGGGCCACAATCCATGCAGGAACATTGCGGTGTCCCTGCAGTCACAACTACACAGTACTAACCTGCACTCTATAAGGCCTGGAACACTGACTCCATGTGACCGTCCAACATCCCAGGCTGTGATTTACACAAACCTCTGAACGACATGTCTCCCCACTTGGCCACCATATTCAATAATAGCCTTGTATCAGACATTGTGGCCCCTGAATGGCACACAGCAACAGTTATCATACTCCACACAGGTGGTGCCACAATGCACGAGAGGGACTATTGCCCTATACGCCTGACTGGACTGTTTTGCAAGGCTATGGGGCACATCATCATGGAAGTCATTCACAAAGACATTGGAGGGCTCCGGTCCTTTGATGCCACCCAGCTTGGACTTGTTAGGGCCAGAGCATGGCTTCTACACCTGCTGGACTCCTTTGATACAGTTACCAAGGTAGTTGATGATGGTAAGGGGGTCCACACAGCCTACATTGTCCTCTTATTTGCTTTCAGCACCATTCTCCATTCTGGTATTGACAACATACACATCCACCTGCACATCGACCCCTATGTCTCAGGATGATATGCAAAGTGGCTCACGGACAGGACACACACAATGAGGGTAGCATACCATAGTACCTACTGTATTTTAGTTACACTTGGCGTACCACAGTCTTCAGTCATAGGGCCCCTCGTGTTCGGTATATGCTTCCCTGAGGTACAGGCTAGCACAGAGGGACTTTCCCTGGCTAGCTTTCCAGGCAACTGCATACAAAGCACCATGATTGATTCACCAGCTGATACTGACTCCCTCCATAAGGGTGTCACTGTGACGGATACCTGATATCAATATCATGGCCTCAAGCTGCATGAGACAAGGTGCATGAACATCCCCTTTGCATTACACCATTCACCCACTGACTATCACATAGGTGGTAGTCCCCTACATACATGTCACATTGTACATGATCGTAGTACACATGTATGTCGCACCCACTCCTTTGATAACCATATTGCCACTGTGGCGTGGATATCCTTCTACGTGGCCACACTTATCTGTACTGGGTTTGTAGCTGGAACATAGGCACCCATTGTACCTCTGAACTCCAGATGTATACACGCATTCAAGGGTACAACACCCCATTTAGGGTGTACCTTACAGAACAGCTACGGCTTTACATACCACAACATTAACATGCCATGACGTTTATTGAGCTCCGACAGTTGACGTATGCGGCAGAACTACGGACACCACGACTGTACACATTTGCATACTACATAATCAGGGGTGACCTCTGCTGAACAGACAGGGCCCATGTCCACAACAATATTCATGGATATACTCCACATAAGCGACATAAGCAAAAGCCACTATGAGCAACATGCTCATGGATATGTGCACACACGCAACGATGAGTGGGATGTGCTTGAGGGTTACATTCCCAAACCAGACACTCACCATGCTTTGGAACATGATTCCTATGTACATCACGCAGGGACACTCAGTAGCACTGTTCATGTGATACCTCACTTGGTGGATGGGAGACACGCATGTACACCAGGGATCACTGCAGTGGCTGTACTGTGCAGAGGTGCAGGTAACACATGGCTCTGCTGTTCACAGACAGGACACTACCCTAGAGAGGTGCCGCTGGTGTAAACACTGTAGTTGGGCTTATACACAGACTTGCCAGACTGCGTAGTACCCCACTATGAACCTGTGAAGCTATTCCTTTGTGCATGGACAATTGAGTAGCTCTTCCATTTCAATTAGCTATCATGCTGTTACAGTGTCCCGTGACTACAAGCCATATGTATCCTGTTATTGTATATTGTACATGCCAATAGACGATACCTTTGGTATGCATGATATGCCTGTTATGCTGTGTAGAATATCTGACATATCTACCTACAATACTGTACATTACACATATTTTACATATTATCCCATAATGCAAAGCATACTTGCACAGCGGGACCACCTTAGACATGTCATTGTCATTATATGCCCATACACATGCCTACTGTGACAGTATATCAACATATACTATCCCCTGCTATGGCACGTACTTGTTGGACATACCCTACCAATGACGGCGGGTGGTATGGAATTGTTCTGTTTAAAGCCCTCATGTAGCATCCCTTGTGGTGTCTGTGATGTTTACCTTGTGGCCCACTGCAGGACACACAATTTCTATAAGCATTACTATGCTCAGCAAGACATCATTACATAATACCTTTTCCCACTTTATGCATTGCGGACACTTTTAATTAATACAAAACAGGCTATACATACACTAACATAATTAATACAAAACAGGCTATACATACACTTACATACTGAGTGTTCTACATACCTTGTTATCGTTCTGGACTTTCGTAACTATCTCTCTTACACTGTTTAAACAGTTCTATGGTATGAGCATACGGTATGAATGTCTGGCAAGTTATCCTTATATACGTCGATACCTGTAACATGTGGTTTCCTGCCGCCAATTGGTGTTCCTGAGTGAATTATTACTTGCACATCAGCTGTGCAGCTACTCCATTTGCCAATTACGCAGCAACAGTGGGGTATAATTGAATTCTCCACTTGGGCATTGCCTATTTGCCCTACCTTCGGGGAGACGGCCTGTATTGTGTTTTGTTGTGTGTAATTGCAACTGCTATGTGTAGATACACAGATAGTTTGGATTCATGTCCCCCATGGATTGTGTGTGATGGCTAGAGTATGTGGTTCTACATGTGAGTGTACCTGTCATCCCAACTGTCTGATAAGGGACTATTACATACAAAACCTGTAACATCGCCGTTTGTTCCATTATACAATGGCTACGATTTCACATGGCGCCTTTAAAATGTGTCTCTCACAAGGTATGTTAATGCTTCTGCAGATGTAATTGACTGACTGGATGTTTGTGCTGTAATTACAGTCTGTATTGCTATAGTTTCGTGTGTGGGGGATGTGGGTGGGTGTACGTAGCATATACAGGTTTGTGGGGCTTGCATTTCTACATATTCCATATATGTGTGTGGGCTCCTTCCCTAATTGAAGACCTATCAGTTAGTAGACTTTTGTTATGGGCATATACATTGGGCCATTGTTAATTGGTTTCTCTATAGTATGCAGGTGAGGTTGATACTTCCATACCTCCGGAATTACAGCGATATGTAAAGGAATGTTACTAAATGACAGCTGTCCCATGTATTTCTGTCCCAGATATTTGCACTCATTGCAGTTGTGTTGGTAACTGAACCTCTTTGGCATGGGTTGCCACCTTTTCAAATGGCCATTGTGGGACACTTGCGGGACACACATCAGTGTTTACAGGCCGACACATACCCAGTATCAGTACACAGGATAGCATATACTTTTATCCTCAATACATACTTATTGTTGTAGGACTTTGGCTACTTATCATATTGCATGAAACATTTATGTTTCTTACATACAGGCATAACTATTTAATGCAACTATTACATAATATATGGGACATAATAATGTCCTACAATTTAGGACATTTGCCCTTTTTAATGTTTTATGTCAGGACGCAACTGCCCAGGGAGGGGCTGTCCCTCCTAATGTGGGACAGGTGGTAACCGTATGACTACGGCTAGCTATAACCACACCTACCATAATGATCTACCTCTGAGTTGGCACTAACAGACACACGATGCAGACACACACACACACACACACACACACACACACACACACACACACACACACACACACACACACACACACACACATTACAGTCACACGGACACACACACATGGCACCCTCAACACACATATATACAGACTACGGCAATCACAAACAGAGTTGAACACATTACCTACGTGGACCGCAACACCGGCAGCAGTAACTAAATGTCCCTTCATATTGTGATAATATTACTTGCGGTTCTAGTGTTCCAGTACTGTGTTCTTTCGGTCTTTCAGCCTCGTGGTTACTCGTGTCGGTATGTGACAAATTCCATAGTTGGCGGTATCCTATTTATTTGTACCTCCATGGTTGTGTACATGTCATTGACCTATCTATATATTTGCGGATATCAGTGAATCCATATATATCATCATATATCTGTCTATCACCCTTTCTATCTGTATTATATATATATATATATATATATATATATATATATATATATATATATATATATATCTGACAGAGAGAGTGACAGGCAGAATACACCTTTCATTGTGTACTTGTCGGTGTATACTGTTTCCTGGACTCCACACATTTGTGTTTGAACCTGTCACATTACACACCTGCCGTAGGTACATCTTGGCTACCATAGTGTTAGGTGATTGTATACATGATTGCGTGTTCTACTCCTGGCAGTGGTCGTTTTACCCTTCAGAGCAGGCACTATTAGTACAGGGGTGAATAATGCTGGTTTCACCTGTTCTGGACATCACTGACCATGATCTTCGCGATATTCAGAGAAGCTTAGCCCTGTTTCACGCATATCCGTATAGTCATATTTAAACGACGCTTACCAGCACTGGGCAACACATATTCCCGCTAACGTGTGCTAAACATGATCTGATGACCTGCATCCGGCATGCATTATTCGTGCCTTCGGGATTACATTACATCCCTTGCAGGATGTGGGACCGGGAACATGCACGACTTTCACTGCATTTACCACTTGGGCATCTGGGATTTGTACACGTGTTATGGCATTTTGTATGTGGAGTATACTACGGCTGTTACTCCATACTGCAATCACATGGGTAACTCAGTTAGTTTACATATGGATGAGTCCAATTAATGGTATGTCCATGTGATATTTACTGGATGTGCTCCAGCATTGGGTATGTATATCACAGTGAGCCACACATGATAATGTGCTACACCTTCAAACGACCGTAGGTGGAGCATGCTGGGGTGATGGATACTTGTCATGGGTACACCCCATGCTTTGACACAACATCCATGATTACATTATGTGGAGCCCCTCATTAACGCAGCAAGGAATTCATGCAGAGTGTGTGGAGAACAGTGCTTACACACATGTGATCCCGCGGTTGCTTCTGCTCCACTGAGCGACAGTTGGTTACTCGATGTTGTGGCGACAGCAGACACTGTTTGCCTCGTCTGGTGTATGGCCTCTGATAATCGGGCGTGTACCTACCGATGTACCTAGGAACCTATACACACAGCACCAACATATGCTGATAGGTGCATGTACTGTTCAGGTGTTGACATTCCTTGTTCCAATAGCTGTTGTGTGTACAGTGTTTGAGGGCTGCCTATGTAGGATTCACACAGTAGGCCACCTATACATTACAATTTACAGGTGGTCGTGTGTGTGTGTGTGTGCCATCCATTTTACTGTGTGTGCAGGTGGAGAGGTGTGTCAGTCCGTAGGGGCCTACACTGTCAGAGTATGTGCTATATGTTCCCTCTTTGCCAAGGCATAAGCATATTGGGCATGCCTCCATCTGCCTACTGGGGCTGGCACAGGGTGTTTGTGGTCTGAATCCCTCTGTGCCTGTGATGGCCTTGGCAATTGCGGTGGGCTATGAGGGTCTTCACCATTTTGTCCCTGCTGCAGCTGTTTCCGCAGGATCATATTATGTAGCATGGCACATACTATGAAGATGTGGGCACATGTGCCTGGAGAGTACTGCAAGGCTCCACCAGATGTGTCCAAGCAACGGAACCGTGATTTCAGCATCCCGAACACATGCTCTATGATGATTCTGGTATGTGCGTGTACCTCATTATGGCGTTCTTGCATGGGTGTGTGTGCATTTCTGATGGGAGTCATCATCCACGGCTCCAGTGCATAGCCAGCATCCCCCACAAGGTGGCCATGTGGGATGTCCCCCCTGACAAATACCCGATACAGCTGTGAGGCATGTCAGATATGGGATTCATGGTAGCTTCCAGGGCTGCCAGCACACACATCCATGATAATGCCCTGGGCATTGCACACGACCTGGCAGTTGATGGAGTGGAATCCCTTGCAGTTTATGTAGCGCCTACCATGCTCACCGGGTGGTGACTTAATATGTATGTGCATGCAGTCTATCGTACCCAGTACCGCCGGGTAGTGTGCCACATGGCATCCAGGAACTGGTGTAGTATCCTGGATGCTGATGCCTGTAAAATCCCCATTATATCTCCAGTTGGCCTTTGAAAGGTACCTGTGGCTAGTATTCGCAAGCTTACACATACCTTCGTGTCCACTAGGATGGGTTCCCCTCTGTTGTTTCTGGTTCTCAGGCGTGGCCGGCACAGCTCAACTATTTGCTGTAAGATGTCCCTGTCCACCCTGTAACGCTCTATCTCCAGATCATGTAGCCCCTGGTAGGTTACCCTTGGTCAGAACACTCTTCTCCTCCTCCAGGGCCTGCGGTGGTTGTCAGCGTCATCCTCCACAACACCGTCAGTCTCTAACACATGGTGATGAATCACAGCTATGGCAGCTGCCAACATGTACATTTTAAAAGTTCCCCGTGTATTTACATCTATGGTGCAGTGTTTGGGAATACACAGGTGTGTGTAGGGTGCTTTCACACTTTATACTATTGTGCTGTGGACACCCATGATGTCATAGGGTGTGTATGTACGATCGTAGCTACAGGGTATCTTATGTATTTTACTACAGGAACTACTATTGTGGTTCCTTTGGTGTTGAATTACATTTGGCTGCTGTGGATTACCTCTTGCCCTTCCCTTTACATTTCTTCATGTTTCACCTACCATTTTCTGGCATGCATCCTGCAGCCTGCTTTAATTTGTACTTTCCTAGACCTGGCTTATCTTGCGTAATGTGTTCTACTGCCGGTCTACTGTAGGTTTGCTTTGCTCTGCTATGACAGTTCTCCTTTCTTTGCAATCTGACACCTCCCCTATCCTGTTTTGCATTTTTCTGTGAGCAGACTTGTCAGCTGCTGTCGATTGCCCGCTGTGAGTTAATAGGTGTTAATTGCTCAGTTGTACTCCAATTACCCTACTGCGGCATTTTCTTCTTTTCTTCCCCTGATCTTCCTGTTTGTGCTATAGTTTGCTGCGCGTGCATCCGCTTACCAGGTTTCGGACATGTTTTTATCCCCATACACATGCATTTTCGGGCACCATATGTGCTCTCAGCTAAACAATGCTATACCTACCTCCCCACCCCTGTCAAGCAGCTTTGCTTAGCAACGGCCAGGCCAGATTTGCATTTCTCCAATGTGCTTACAGCTACGGTGGCACACCCCACTGCTGATGTCATGTATACCTCTGAGCCACTCCTCGGTGTTATAGCACTGCGCCGTATGGTACATCCTTAATCTGGTGGGACGTTTGCAATTCAGTATTACCTGCCTCATTTGCATGGCATTGACTACTAATTCATAGTTACCGTGCCAAACACTGTCACAGACCCTTAGCAACCCTTGCAGCTTGGTTGTGGTGTACCATGCATACCATTGAGTATTATGGTGAAATCCTGATTTGTATTACATTGCGATTTTATGACATTTGTATATATTTTCTTTGTGTTCCAGTTTGTGCACACATGCCCTGCGGTTGTACTTTGCGTTACTGTGGACATGACATTAAATGTTGTTTTTTAGGTGTTGTGCATCTTTTCTTATGCCATTGGCTGTGTATTTAGCCATTGGCATATGTTAACTTTGTAATACATGAGTCTGGTCCGCTTCCATAGCTCCAATGTTCTGTTTGGGAAAATGTAAACCGTGTTTTTTGGTTTTCATTTCCGTGGGCTTACGCTACGCCTGCACCACTTCATGAATCGCTATGTACCTTCATTTGCATGGTGCGGCACTGCGCATGGGGTGATTAGCATACCTAAGCCGAGGGCTGTGCAGTTCTGGCATATGCCGGTAGTGGACGTGGAATTGGATCGTACCTGAATCGCTCGACAGCCATATTTGGTGTTATACCGCCTACGCTACGCCTGCACCTGGCGCAAGATTCATGAATCCCGGGGAATATAAGTGCAGTGAAATGAAAAATTATCAAATGACTAACATTCTTGTCTTAGTTTTTTATGTGAGGACAATAAAAATGTAAAAAAGAAAAAAAAAAAAGAAAAAAAAAATTCACATTTTAGTACACTGCATTTGTATGCTAGGCCCCTGGCACTGTTTTGTTGAGTTCTGAGGGTTAAGGCTGTCAGCTGTAGTTCATGTGGTACAGGGTTTGATTCCCTCAGCCCTTATTTGCCTACTGTGTGACCGAGCAAGTTACTTAACCAGACATTGCTCTTGAGTCACCCCTGAAAAGTGACTGTGCCCAATGGGCCTACCTGATTAATAAATAGGTATTATTAACATTATTATTATTAAGTCAATGGTGCATACAGTCAGCATTAGTGGTGGAGTTATCTTGTAACTGAATTGTAGGGTGGGAAGTTTAGGCAGTGAGCAGGCGTTCCTATCATTATGAGTAGTAAGAGGGTAGGGGATGGTCTAGTTGTTGACAGTATATATCTCTGGAAAATGGGACAAGGAATATCAATAACTCCCAATGTATGCAGAGAGATTACTTGTAGCCTCTGATCAGCGACCATCTGTATGTGCCAAGGAGGATAACTGTATGCATCATTCACTAACAGACTAGTAGCGGTGAAGCAACCAGAGAACTCCTTCCACTAATAGGTCATGAAAGGCAGGCCAGGGACTGCTATTGTCAAGTGAAATGTATGATGGCCAGACAAACTTCCCTGAAGGCTGGACAAGGGAGTGGGACCAGTCACTGTGTGGCATACAGAAGGTGGTGAGTCCAGGAATACTGACTGCTGCTAAGCAAGGGAAAGGAGAGATTTGCTCTGGTAACAAATGGTTTCTGGCTGAAAATCGTTGACTATTGAAGAACGGAGGCTGCTTTAAGTGGACAGTCAGTGGAAGGTATGTTCATTAGTTTCTATACTTTACTCTACATAATTCTGCACCAAAAGCAGAAATTACTAAAGATCACACAGTTCCAACAATGACATATATTAAGGATACTTTCCTTATTCTTTAGTGTAGTTGTGGCAGAGTTGTGCTTGGGTGTGCATCTGAATAACTAAAAGTTATTAATTCCTTTACACTTGGTGCAAACTTGAGTAAAGCAATGACACCAGTTGTAGCAGGTCCAAGAATCCCAACCAAAGAATTTTTGGGAGTTGCAAAATAAACCCAGGAAACAACAATGTAGTATTTTGTGTTTGCTTTGATATTTGTCTTGAGGTTTTTTTCCAGGCTGTAGCTCTGGCCATCAGCAGATACTGATCCTACTGCTCCACCTCCCAATATCGATACTTCCCCCTGCTTCTGAAACCACTGGCGGGGAAGGGAAAAGGAAGGTGGAGAATAAGGTGAATGCCTGTACTGTCATTTAGTTCTGAGACTGCTATGGAGTGGGAAGGGGAATGGCAGACTGGCGTCCTAGTGAAAGTCTGTACTGTCATCTAGTTCTGAGACTGTTATGGGGTGGGAAGGGGAATAGCAGACTGGTGTCCTAGTGAAGGCCTGTACTGTCATCTAGTTCTGAGACTGTTATGGGGTGGGAAGGGGAATGGCAGACTGGTGTCCTGGTGGACGCCTGTACTGTCACCTAGTTGTGAAACTCTTATGAGGTGGGAAGGGAAATAGCAGACTGGTGTCCTGGTGAACGCCTGTACTGTCACCTAGTTGTGAGACTGTTATGAGGTGGGAAGGGGAATAGCAGACTGGTGTCCTGGTGAACGCCTGTACTGTCACCTAGTTCTGACACTGTTATGGGGTGAGAAGGGGAATGGCAGACTGGTGTCCTGGTGAACACCTGTACTGTCACCTAGTTGTGAGACTGTTATGAGGTGGGAAGGGGAATGGCAGACTGATGTCCTGGTGAAAGCCTGTACTGTCACCTCGTTCTGAGACTGTTATGGGGTGGGAAGGGGAATGGCAGACTGGTGTCCTAGTGAAAGCCTCTACTGTCACCTAGTTGTGAGACTGTTATGAGGTCAGAAGGGGAATGGCAGACTGGTGTCCTGGAGGTGGAGAAGAGCAAAGCCTGCAGTGTCATCAGTGCTTTGTGCATGGCTGTTTCTCAGCTCAACTCTCCTAGAGTGATAACATACCTTTGTAGGCTGCTGGATGGATCCTACAAAAAAGCCACCAGAAGGGTGATTAAGGTCAATTACAAGCACAGAGATAGAGGAAAAAGCCCTCTGCTTAGGCAGTGTTAGAATCAAAGAAGTAAAAGGAAAACAATAGATCTGATTTGGGACTCAACCTTCAGACTTCCACCATATTGAGATGGTCTCACTGCCACTGGACCAACAAGAGCCTCTGGACAGACAAGTGTCAAGTCTTCACTTTAAAGCTTTGTGCATTCAGGTAGGAATCCCCAGCATGGTGTTTACATGAAGGTTCAGTGCAAACTTCTCTCCCCTTTCCCCCCCAAAAGGAGAGATATCTATACCAAGCGATTGCAGCCCCCCAAACATCTCCAACGCCCAAGTGAGAACTGCTCTCTCCAAAGCAAAAAACACAGCATCCATGGGACCTGATGGTGTCCCCGGCTGTGTGCTCCACGAACTCAACAAGGAATTAAACCCACAGCTAGGACAGCTGTTTAATCATAGTCTTACCTCTGGATACGTGCGCAGGAGTGGCGCACTGCAACTGTGGTCCCACTTCACAAAGGCGGTGCCTCCACCGACCCTGGAAATTACCGGCCCATTAGCTTGACAAGCCTTATCTGCAAAGCCATGGAGAGGATCATAATGGACCTCATAAATAAAGACATAGGGAATTTTCAGACTTTGGATCCATCCCAGTTTGGCTTTGTCAAAGGCAGATCATGCCTTCTAAACTTGGTTGACTTTTTCAAAACAGTCACCAAAGCCATTGATGAGGGAAAGGCAGTCCATACAGCCTACCTCGATCTGGCGAAGGCCTTGATACAATACCCCACTCAGGTATCATTGAAAAACTCATCAGCTTAAATGTTAACCCATACATCACAAGATGGGTTGCAAACTGGCTGAGTGACAGAACCCACAGGGTCAGAGTTGCTGGCGCCATGTCAGACTCAAAGCCTGTCACAAGTGGTGTACCACAGGGCTCAGTCCTGGGCCCACTCTTGTTTGGCATCTACTTTTCCAAGTACAAGCAAACACAGGAGGGTTATGGCTGACAAAGTTTGCAGATGACTGCAAACTGGGCGCCATAGTAGAAAACACATCTGACACAGATATCCTTCAGAAGGGTCTCACAGAAACGGATAACTGGTGCCAGAGCCATGACCTAAAGTTAAATGCCAAAAAATGCATAGTCATACCCTTTGGGAAAAACAAGGTTACCCCTAGCTACCAAATAGGTGGCAATCCACTGAGCACAGAAGAAGTTATCAGGGACCTGGGGACCCAGGTTGATAGTAGTCTGTCATTCGACACCCATGTAGCTAAAGTAGTTAGGAAGACCTTCTACATTGCCCACCTTATCATGAAGGGATTCTCATCTAGATCAAGGGAGGTCATAGTCTCCCTATACTCATCACTCATCAGACCAATGATTGAGTACAATGCCCCA
The DNA here is from genome assembly GCF_019279795.1 of Protopterus annectens. Taxonomy (NCBI): domain Eukaryota; kingdom Metazoa; phylum Chordata; order Ceratodontiformes; family Protopteridae; genus Protopterus; species Protopterus annectens. Next base: position 1,423,291,121 of record NC_056733.1, on the reverse strand, counting down.
TTCGGAATGTATCTGACCCGACACTTGCAGCAGCTGGAGAGGCCACAAAGTTCCTCACCAAAAGGATAAAGGGTCTCAAACATCTGTCCTATGCTGCCCGACTGAAAGAACTCTAGCTCTATTCAGTCGCCACCGCTGCTCAGAGGTGACCTTTGCCTAACATACAAGGCCATGTCAAACCCAGATTTGATGAATATGCTTCACCTCAAAAATCTAGATCCGTCAGAGCCACAAGGCGGAGACTTAAACCTCGACACGGCTATTAATAGGACGTGCTGGAGGGATAGATTCATCACCCAAAGACTCCCTATGCTGTGGAATAAAATCCCGGTATATGTGAGGCAGAGCATGGCCTTGTTCAAGAGAAATCTTGACCAATGGATGGGAGATCGCAGATATACCCCAGGGATTACCTCAGTGTCACTGCTCGACAGAGGCACAGCAAAATAATGGGTATAGTTCCCCATACTAAAGGGGTGGCGTAAGCCACAAAACTATGGGCTGGGCTTGTAAATGCCCTCGGGCAGATAGCCTAGTATGAACCTATGAACCTATGAACCTATAAGAATATGACACAGAGCAAAAATAGTATGATCAGAGAGTAGAGGAGCTGGAACTCTGACCAAAAGAGAGAAGGAAGACCTGACATGGATGCACAGGATCATGTTAGATAGATATAAAGGGATATTCCTGAAAAAGAACTAATGGGGGGGGGGTAGAATGCAGATTGTACAGACTGACTTCTCCCCAGATCTGTGAAAATAAAACTTCAGAGAGAGGATTGTGGACCCACAGAATGGACTACCAGAACGGCTAGTGGAAAAATAAGGATACAGGTGAGGTACAATAATAAATGTATTTAAACAGCTGACACACACGATTACTGCATCCTTCTGCTTTAAACAACTATAATATAATGTAACATTTATGGTCACTTATTTTCAAGGAATGTCATATTTTTAAATAACTGGGGTATTTAAAGATTGCTACAGAGTAGAGGTGGGAACGGGCCCCTGAGTAAAGGAAAACTAACCCTCTCATACACCATATAATTTGTGAGTGAAATATAGTGCTAACACAGAAACAAAAGTCCATATGGCAGACAAAGACTGCCTGTCCCACCTTGTATCCCTTTTCAAGTATCCACTGAAGTAACCACAGCTCTACCCTAGCTAAAAGCTTCCTTTTTTACATGCTCCATAAGAATAGCCTAATGTTTTTTCTCAGGTATTTTAATTTCTTAACCATATTTAATATTTAACTTCTTCAGACAGGCTACTGCAATTAACACCCTTTATGCGAAATGCTCCTCCCTTACATTACATTGGAAGCATGCCCTGTGCATGTTCAAAGATTCTCTTGGTTTCATATATCTCTCTATCATGCCTCTCAATCTCTTAGCACAAAAAGATCTGGACAAAGGCAAAAATAATGTGGGGATAAAGGTCCAAAACTAGGGGCAGATTTTAAATATTGCTCTAATGAACTTATAAAGTTGCCATAATAGATTTTTGCATTAGCATGCAATTTTGAAGGATATGAAGTCTGAAACTCAAATGTCTGTCATTACTTAGTTACTTCAATTGTCAATGATTTTCCAGAAAATCACAAATTTTATGAGGAACAGACCAAAAATATGAGGCAAAAATCTGGATAGTTGAGAGCTATGCTCTCCATTTAAGATGGCAATCACTTGGACTATATGGATAGCCCTGAAGAATTTGGAAATCTATATTTTATTAATTATATATACATCCATAATATCTGATTACCGTGTAAGTGAACAGGTGACTTTTTCAGCTAAGACCCAGGCAAGAGACTCAGATGTACCGATAAACAATTTGCTTTTACTAAGAGATAATACCAAATATCATTACAAGTTTAACATTATTTTCTAAACAGCCTAACTATGGTAAATACACACAGGTATATACAATATGTTTATGTACAGATGAATAAAGTGTTCATAATTTCTGTGCAGTCATAAAATGTTTTAGAAAAAACTAGTAAACAGGTGAACTGTGGATAAGGAGGTTCAGACCAGTAGGTATGAAAAGTGGGTAAGAACAGAGAGGTGGCAAAAAAGGGATCTGTCAAGGCAGGTAAGGTACAAGGAAGAAAATGAAGCATACCTGGAGTACATTTTGGAAAGCGGTTACAGCCCTTGAAGTATAAGTTGAAGGGCAGATCTGAAAGCAGTTAAGGAAGTATTTGACCAAATAGTTGTATTTTATATTATAAATTATGTTGCCGTCCATGTCTGCTCTGCTCTGTTTTCAAGATTAACCATTAAACTTTTGTAGTATCTCTTTATATGGCTTCCGGAGCAATCAGTGCATTATTTTTGTTGCCCTCCCCTGAACTGCCTGTCTCCAGGCTAGGTATATAGAAAGTACTGCAGATGAACTCTTTCCAACTGTCTATGCTGAGGGATAATAGCTTACTTTTTAATGTTTGTTACCTTCTCTTAGGCATTTTAGTAACATGTCTCTTTGCTACATGTTTACCTTTGCTTCATCTGATATTGTTCTGTTGGTCTCTTTCTTTTTTCTTTTTCTTTTTTGCTGTGGGTTCTCCTCAGATGTTGCACTCTTTTCCTGAGTTTATGCTTGCCAGGTACATTGTTTTGTACTTTTCAGTTTTGCACTGCATATCAGCAGACAGGTTTTAGACCATTCCTCCCATCTTTCGACTAAGTTCTGGATTTGCTATAGTATGCAGACTCTGGAATTCTGAGTCTCTCTGAAACCACAGGAAAGTCCCTCAACTTCCCCTCTGTATCAGAGAACTTTGGTCATTCCCAAAAAACACAAAAAAAAAAAAAAACAAGCATATGCTGTACTACACATAAAGCATACCAAATATTCTTTTACTATCAATTGAGTATTTTTACTTTTGATTTGCAGTCAGTACACACATTTAAATAACCAATATTGTTCTGAATTTGAACAAAAAATGCTTACAATGATTGATAGTTATGTTTAAGTACACATTTTCAAAATTGCTTGGTACTTCGTAGAAGCAGATTTCATTTATGGGAATACCCAAGTAGGTAATTTATGCAGTTATGTTTGTAAGTGTACACAAATAAGCAAACGTTGCTACTAAATTCGGAATACCTCTATGTGCCCAACTTTATAGTATCTGAATACTGCTGCAGTGGGATTACGGCCTTTTTCCGATATTGCACAGATGTGAGAGTTGTTTTTATTATATTGGGAGATGCAGGTAGGCTGTCCTTACTAAAGAATACATTTTGTTTTGTTTAGCAGATGTCACCATTTCAGAAAAGCTGCTTTAAGCTACCTGATTCCAATGAATTATCATTCAGCCTAATTTTCTAATGTAATGTGGAGTATAACTTCATAAATGAATATAACTTCATAACTGATGAATATTCTTTTAGCAGATTAAAACTGGCAAGGAGAAACAATTAAATTTAATTAGTGTTGTGCTTCTGAAACAACTTTTTGAGAGGAAGATGGCTGAGTTCCTCTTAAGCATCTGATTGATTAAGTTTCACAACTTGTGTGTCTCAGTGGTCAAATCTAGCTATACATCTATGCTGTCTAAATATGTAACTTATAAACCTGTACTTAATGAATCAGAACTATGTTCCAAACTGTTATATATATGTTCTTTTATACATGCAATTTTTGATCTTGCTCATGTTAGATTCACTTCTGTTAGATTCATTTTACTTGTAATATATGTGGAGCTTTTCTCCCATGCCCTGGCCCAACAATCAAGGAGCCTCAATCCGAACCACTAACACCAGGGAGGTTGTCTCCTAGAAGAGCAAAGGATAACAAATACACACAGTAAAGTGCAATTTCCCTTAAGAGCACACAGCGATCACAGTCAGTCCAGTGCTGGTCTTTCCCTTGCTCTCCAGGTCCCCGATAAGAATCCCCACTGGCACAGCTATACGGTCCAGATCTCAGCCAGCTGGAAAAGCTAAAACCTCCAGCACCCTCTCTGTCCAACCAGTGCTTCATGTCCCTGCCCAAGTAGCTGACACACACACACTTTGAGATAAGAGCTTATATAACCACACATACACTCCTGGGGAAGGCTGGCACAGGCTCTCCAGCTGTGCCCCTTTTACCCAGACTATATGGTAGAAATCACTGCCACCACCCAGCTAATATTTATCAGCTACTCAAAGGCCCTTAAAAGGGTGACCAATTATTACTGTGCAATATTATTATCCAGTTGGTAGTATAACTAAATAGTCAAGGCTTATTAGAGTGACTTGGTACAGTACTCACTATAAATATGCAATGTTCTCTAGAGCTTAAATTATCTCTACACAAAACAGACACAGTTGAAATGTTTAAAAATATTTAATAATAAATACTAAAAACACAAGACAATACTTCTTACTACACAGTGCTAGTCAAGAGTTCAGAGATCACAGAGAAATACTTAAAATAATTCAGTAGTACAGTTCTGACATCACAGAAAAACACTTAGTCTAATCTTTCTAGTTTCTAGCTATTTCTAAGAGAAAACACAAGTCTAAGATAAACTTACTTATAGAGCAAGACAGTGCTGTGAGTTGGATGGTCAAGACAAAAATGCATAATGCCCTCTGAGTCTCTCTGTTTTTAAAATCACATTCCTGGTTCCCATTACATCATTCTTCACACTTCCCTGGGTTCCCAGGCTAACAAAAACTACATTTACATTCTTAACAACTCCTTTTGTTATCTTACAGCTGGTCAGGAAGCAGAGCAATAAAAATGCATTTGCTTGTTTAAATCTAGCTATTTAACTCTTGGTTAAAACAATAGAAAGAATGTCTTCACCTAGATCGGCGGGAGCTGACTTTAGATCAAAGGATCACAATATGTTTCACTTGGTCAGCAGAGAGCACTGTTGGTACATTTGTTTTGCAGTTTCACATCTAACAGCAGTTTTTCCATTTAAGACAACAAGCCTGTGTCTTACATTAATATTTACAAATTATATAATTATCTATAAAATTCTGTCTGGCTAGGCACACATATGGCAAACTGCCTTGCATTAATATATATAATGTCTCTATATTTTACTGCAACATTTTTTCTAGAATAGTTACCTTTTAGTTATTGTATGTCTATATTATAACTTTACACTTTCAATTTTTCTCTCTTGTATAAAATTGCCTATTTTGTTACTGGAGCTTTCCGCCCTGGTTCTATGCTGCCAGTAGCTACTGCAGCCCAGTCAAACTACCCCAGTCAACAAAAGCAATAAATAAATAGAGTTCTTGAACCTTGCCATTGTCATGCAAATGTTAACAGAAAAATCCTTAGGAAACTTGCACTGTCATGCTTTATTTTGTAAATCAGCAATTAATTTTTTGCACGCTCACATAAATTTAATTTGGTGTTGCATAATCTGGTCATAAACTGCACCATTTCATTTTTGAAGTTACTGAAATTGTGCTGCAAGACATTATGTGAGCTGCTGTCAGGCTGCCTCATGTCTGCCAGGCATCAGTGTGGCCTGCAGTAATGTATTATATAATTTCCTAAATCTTCTACAGAAATCCATTGTATTCCACCATTCATATCAAGATTGGGAACATCTTTATAGTACTTGAACCTGAGTCTCCTCTTTTCTGGTCTGGATGTCAGTACTTTAGGTCACCAAAGTATTGCCTGACTAGGCCCTAGTGCAGTGTATGTCTTTCCTCCTACATAAATCATTGGAGGAGTCCCACCACACATCAGTCTTCCACAATGATACAAGCTGCCAAAAAATAGAAAGTATATTTTATAGTTCCAGCTGAAACCATGAATGTTTTATGGGGCAGATTACAGTAAACTGAATTTGTTATTTGTTCTTTGTGTACCACTTCATTTCTTAAATATTTTTTATAGAGCATCCAAAACAGTTCAGTCCCAGCTAGTTCTCCACAGAATTTGTTTATTTGCTCTGATAAATTCATTTTTATACAGATTACATATTCTTAGTGTTTGTTTTACAATCCTTTTGTGTCTTCACTGCTTCTAATTCTTTCTTAAAAGCTTGTTTTCTGGCAGTTTTTTAACATCATAGCACAATTCCAGCATCTTACTAAAAATCACATGTAAGTAAATGCATTCTAACATGCAAAAACTGTGAAACCATGGCTTCTTGAAAGCCACAAGCCATAACGTTAGTGCTAACCTTTAAGCCTGACTACTTATTATATCAGTAGTGCCAACCATTTAACCTTAGTACTTACTATTTCAGCAGTACTCACCATTAAACCTGAGTACTTACTATAGTAGCAGTGCAAAACCTGAGTAGTTACTATATAAGCAGTACTACTAACCTTTAAACCTGTCACCGACTTGGACCAGGATTACATCGCCGCACAGCTCCGGTCGGTAGACTCATCTAAATAGTCTAGTTCTGCTTGCTGCTTGTTGCCAAGTTGCGAGTCCTGACTCCTGCTGCCTTCTAAACTAAACTTTATGCAAGCAAGAGCCACTGTCATCCAAGTATGCAAGCAACGATTACCAATGAACAACAACAACACTTATTTTAAATTAAAAAAAAACAAACAAAAAAAAAACACTGTCTCTGTTATCAGATGCTTGCTCACTCAGGCTTCTTCTAAGTTCACTTCTAGTTGACTGACTGTGAAAAATAAAAACAAAGATATCCAGAATGCAGCCTTGTCCTTGCATTCCAGACAATCTTTGTTACGACTGTAAATTATTTTGAGACCCATTTGCTCCTACTACTTTTGAAACTGTCTGGATAGCCTTCTTCCACGTCGCCTTAGTTTCTCCTAGGTATTTTATGACTATACCTCTGAATGTAAGACACTGTATTTTTTTTAACTTTTGGTAATGAGTGATCCTGAATGTATTAGCAAATTAAGGAGTGGCTAATGAGGAAGGGAATGCAGCATATGTCACTGTACTCTGACACAGGGATCAGCTTGGAAATTAAATATAAGTTAGTGAGAAAGACGGGGTAAACAGTAACACACACAAACACACAACCTTAACACTGTTTAAAATTTGCTGGCTTACTTGACTTGCAGCAAAAATCCTCTGGTTCGTCTCGCAAATAAATATTCCCTTTCCCTTTGGTTTGTTCGTTCAGAAATGAAACCTGAGTTCTGACTTTCAATTGGGACCATGCATACTTTATATTCAGAATGCACATGGAACTGATTCATCATTGATGCCAAAGCTCTGGATTGACTTTATTGTGCTCATGTAAAGGGACCATGCATACTTTATATTCAGAATGCACATGGAACTGATTCATCATGATGCCAAAGCTCTGGATTGACTTTATTGTGCTCATGTAAAGGGACCATGCATACTTTATATTCAGAATGCACATGGAACTGATTCATCATGATGCCAAAGCTCTGGATTGACTTTATTGTGCTCATGTAAAGGGACCATGCATACTTTATATTCAGAATGCACATGGAACTGATTTATCGTGATGCCACTATAACAGCCTTACTGCAAGAAGCCCAGAATGACTTAATTCAGTCAGGTGTGGTGCATAACTTAACACAATAATCTGTAGTTTTTCAAGGTTTAAACTGATGAAACTAGTGAACTGCTGAAAAGTGAGCATTGCCACAAGACCAAAATCCTGACTGCTATATAAGTGTTTGTGGGAAGACAAGCTATTGTACTTACCCCACATAGGGGACAGCATCCTCTGCACTCCTGCTACTTACACACATACACACACACACACACACACACACACACACACACACACACACACACACACACACACACACGCGCACACACACACACACACACACACACACACACACAGACATACACTAACTCTGACATCACACTATTAAGGTGAAAGGAGAACAGTCTGACTTCTGTATGTAGGACTGTCCCACTCCATCTCTGATAGTGCTGTGTAGTTTCAGTTTAGCATTTATTTATTTATTGACATTTGTTGACTAGGAAAGTCCACTGGGTCAAAAACCCATGTTCAGTGGAGGCCCGGGTGTGAAGGCTGCCAGTCTAGCCAGATAGAATTTTATAGATAATTCTATCATTTGTAAAGATTAATGTAAGGCACAGACTTGTTGTCTTAAATGGAAAAGCTACTGTTAGATGTGGAACTGCAAAAAAATGTACCAACAGTGTTCTCTGCTGACCAAGTGAAACATGTTGTGACCCTTTGATCTAACGTCGGCTCCAGCCAGTCTAGGTGAAGACATTATTTTTATTGTTTTAACCAAGAGTTAAATTGCTAGATTTAAACATACAAATGTATTTGTATTGCTGTGCTTCCTGACCAGCTGCAAGATAACAAAAGGAGATGTTAAGAATGTAAATGTAGTTTCTGTTAGCCTGGGAATCCAGGGAAGTGTGAAGAATGATGTAATGGGAACCAGGAATGTGATTTTAAAAACAGAGAGAATCAGAGGGCATTATGCATTTTTGTCTTGACCATCCAACTCAGCACTGTCTTGATCTATAAGTAAGTTTATCTTAGACTTGTGTTTTCTCTTAGAAATCGCTAGAAACTAGAAAGATTAGACTAAGTGTTTTTCTGTGATGTCAGAACTGTACTACTGAATTATTTTAAGTATTTCTCTGTGATCTCTGAACGCTTGACTAGCACTGTGCAGTAAGAAGTATTGTCTTGTGTTTTTAGTATTTATTATTAAATATTTTTTAACCTTTCAACTGTGGCTGTTTTATGTAGAGATAATTTAAGCTCTAGAGAACATTGCATATTTATAGTGATTATTGTACCAAGTCACTCTAATAAGCCTTGACTATTTAGTTATACTACCAATTGGATAATAATATTGCACAGTAATAATTGGACACATTTTTAAGGGCCTTTGAGTAGCTGATAAATATTAGCTGGGTGGTGGCAGTGATTTCTACTGTATAGTATGGGTAAAAGTGGCACAGCTGGAGAGCCCGTGCCAGCCTTCCCCAGGAGTGTCTGTGTGGTTATATAAACTCTTAAGTCAAAGTGTGTATGTGTGTGTGTGTGTGTGTGTGTCAGCTACTTGGGCAGGGACACAAAGCACTGGTTCAACAGAGAGGGTGCTGGAGGTTTTAGCTTGCCCAGCTGGCTGAGATCTGGACCCTATAGCTGTGCCAGTGGAGAGTCTTATTGGGGACCTGGAGAACAAGGGAGCGACCAGCCCCAGACTGACTGTGATCTGATCTCTCTGTGCTCTTAAGGGAAATTGCACTTTACTGTGTGTATTTGTTATCCTTTCCTTCTATATGAGATGCCCTCACTGGTGTTAGTGGTGAGGAATGAGGCTCCTTGATTGCAAGGGCAGGGCACGGGTGTCACATATTAATTGTTTGACAGTGGTGAGATATCCACATAACATATTAATTGGTGGCAAATACTAAATGGCTTGTAGTAGTGTGAGTAGAGTGAATTCCTGTAGCTTGTGTACAGTGAGCTTTGAAGGTGTTTTGTACTCTAAAACAGCCACGCAGTGAATACTCAGAGTTCAGATCACAATTGTTTTATTTCTTTTGTAAGCTTAGTTAGTCAGGGTGAGCAGGCAGCATGTCAGCAGGCAAGTATGGAAAGCTGACAAGGAGCCAGATGGCAGAGATGTGCCAGGCTAGGGGGACTGGTGCATGGAAACCTGACTAAGGCAGACCTGATTGCAGCCTTGGTTACAGCTGCATCAGAAAACAGCAACCAGGAGGACAGTCAGACTGGCAGTGGAGATATAATACCCTCGGAGAATGGACAGCTCAACCTTTCTGCAGAGGACTTAAAAATCCATCTGGAGCTAAAGAGACTTGAGTTGGAGGCCAGGCATTTGGAGATAGAAGCAGCTGAGAGACTGAGGAGTCTACTGGCTGAAGAGAATGAGAAACTGCTATGCCTGAAAGCTGAGGAAAAGGAGAGGCAGAGGCAGCATGAGAAGGAGATGCTGACTCTTCGCCAGAGTCGTGGAGGTAATGGGGAAGAGAGTAACTGGACCCCAGAAGCACAACAGGTCAGTAAATTTCGTCTGCAGTTTATAGAGGGGGATAATTTTAATAGTTTCATTCATATGTTTGAGAGGGTATGCAAACAGTATAGTGTTGACCAAAGGCTCTGGGTACGGTTCCTGACCCCCTTACTCCATGGTAAAGTTGTAACTGTTTTGTCAAAAATGTCTGACATTGCATGTTTTGACTATACTGTTGTTAAAAAGCATTTGTTAGAGTTGTTTAAGCTAACACCTGAAATGTATAGGAAAAAGTTTCATGAGCATAGACACAAGGCAGATGAAAGTGTGTGTGAATATGTTGCTGAACTGAGCACTTATTTCCATAGGTGGGTGAGTGGATATCAGGTCACCACTTTTCAAGGGCTGACAGAGCTTTTGGTGAGGGAACAAGCCCTTAGCACTTTGCCTGAGGACATGAGGACCTGGTTAGCTGATAGACAATGTGCTACTTCAGATGAGTTGGGAAAGAAGGGAGACCTATACCTGGCAAGCAGGGCAGCCCTACACAGGGAAGGGACTCCCAGTACTGCTCATGAGTCTAAAGGAACCCAGGGTGGGCAGCACAGACTGCCCCAACAGAATCTGCCCGAAGCAGGGGAAACCACTAGTCCAGGTATATATCCAGGACCTAGGGTTAAATGTTTTGAATGCAACCAGTGAGGCCATGTGGCATACAGATGTCCATGAAGGCAAGATGGAGAACAAAAGGTGAGAGAGCCAGTAAGTGGGAAAGACAAAATGCCAATAGTAGGTTGTCTTGAGACAACAGGGGTACTGAACTACCATCCTGCAGATGTCCTGATAGGGAAGGATTTGGATGAGGCAGTACCATGTGCTTATGCAGTTACATGCAGTCAGGCTAGGAGACAAGCATGTGGGTCTGGTAGCCTGGGGGGAGACCCAGACAGACCGCATACTTGCAGCCAGGACTAGTGAGGTGATTACTTCAGGGAGGGAGCTACCCTGTAGCAGTGAGACTGAAGGTGAGCCACAGTTTCTTGTGGTTACTGATGGTCCCTTGTACAGAGTGACTGCAAAGGTAGAGGTGAGTAGTAGTACCTAGGCTGACAGTGAGGCACCACTGTCAGAGGATGCCAGTCTTCCTGTGGAAGGGGAGCTGGGAAGGGTCACAAGGAGAGAGTTAAGACAGGCTCAGCTCTCAGACCCTACATTGCAAGGCCTGAGGCAGGTAGCTAGGGAGGCACATGATTCTCAAGAAAAGGGGGAATCGGTATACTGGGACAAAGGGTTACTATACAGAGAGTGGACCCCTGAGGGAGAGCTAGAAGGTGACAGAGTACAGCAGTTGGTAGTACCTAGAGTCTACCATCTGGCGCTTCTAGCCATAGGCCATGATATTCCCTTTGCAGGTCATATGGGCATAAAACGTACAAAGAGGTATATCATGCAGAACTTCTATTGGCCTGGAATTTCCAGAGATGTAACAGGGTACTGCAGGACCTGTGAGCAGTGCCAAAAGGTAGGCAAGGCAGGAGACAAGGTGAGAGCTCCTTTGATCCCTTTGCCTGTGATTGAGGAGCCATTTCAGAGGGTAGCTATGGATATTGTGGGTCCTCTGAGCACCCCAAGTTCCACAGGGAAAATGTATATCCTAGTGGTAGTAGATTATGCTACACGATACCTTGAGGCGGTGGCTTTGTCCTCTATTGAGGCAGAGAAGGTGAAAAATGCTTTGTTAGAGATTTTCAGCAGGGTAGGTTTCCAAAATGAAATACTGACTGACAGAGGTGTCAATTTCATGTCAGACCTGTTGGCTTGTCTGTAGAAGTCCTGTGAGGTGAAGCACATGAAGACCACCCCCTACCATCCCCAGACTAATGGTCTTGTTGAAAGGTTAAACTCTACAATCAAGTCCAGGCTACGGGCATTTGCAGGTCAGTTTAAGAGGGAGTGGGACAAATATTTGCCCCATCTGTTGTTTGCTTACAGATATTTTCCCCAGGAATCCACAGGTTTTTCACCCTTTGAGTTGCTGTGTGGGATAGGGTAAGGGGACCTCTAGATTTAATTCGAGATGAGTGGGAAGGTGAGTGTGAGTCTCACAAGGAGTCTGTTGTGGCATACGTCCTAAACCTCAGGACAAGGCTCAGAGAACTCATGGGCTTGGCCCAGGAGAACCTGGCAGAAGCCCAACAACAGAAAAAGGTGTGGTATGACAGGAATGCTTGCTCTAGAGAGTATGCTGTGGGGCAGCAGGTAATGGTTCTCATTCCTGTCAGACACAAAAAACTGCAAGCAGCTTGAGAGGGACCCTACAAGGTGGTAAGAAAGGTAAGTGATGTTAACTACATGGTGGAACTGCTAGGCAGATGGCAGGGACACAAATTGTACCATGTTAACATGATGAAACCTTACCATGATAGGGAGGCCCTTGTGCTGAGCATTTTCAGTAGATTGCAGGAGGAGTCTGAGGGAGATCTTGGGACTGATCTCCTCAGTGAGGCTCGGGCTGACACCTCAGTGGAAGGGGTAGCAATGTCCCAGCAGCTATATCCTACCCAGGTTCGAGAAATCCGAGCAGAGTTGCAGGAATCTGGGGACATGTTCACTGGGAAACCAGGGTGCACCCACCTGGGGCAGCACCAGGTGGACACAGGACCCCAAAGGCCTATTAGGCAGGCCCCTTATAGAGTGTCTGAGAGAGTCAAACAGACTCTGAGGGAGGAGGTACAGGAGATGTTGGAACTAGGGGTGATTCAAGAGTCCAACAGTCCCTGGGCCTCCCCAATGGTGCTGGTGCCTAAGAAGGATGGCAGCACCAGGTTCTGTTTGGACTACAGGTAATTAAATAGTCACACAGAGTCGGATGCTTACCCCATGCCTAGGACAGATGAAGCCCTAGAGCAGCTGGGTGGGGTTAAGTATCTTACAAATATCGATCTTACCAAGGGTTACTGGCAGGTGCCCTTGACTCCCAGTGCTAGGGAGATGTCAGTCTTTGTGACTCCTTTTGGCTTGCATGAGTTCACAAAAATGCCCTTTGGGATGAAGAATGCCCCAGCGACTTTCCAGAGGCTGGCCAAAGCACCTTAAGGATGTCAGGGAGGTGCTGGGCAGACTACAGAGGGAAGGGTTGACCATTAAGCCGAGGAAATGTCAGGTGGGTATGGCAGAGGTTTCCTACCTAGGACATAGAGTGGGGAGTGGTAAGATAAGGCCAGAGCCTGCTAAACTGATAGCCATTCAGGCATGGCCTGCATCTGTTACTAAAAAGCAGGTGAGGGCATTTTTAGGGACAGCAGGGTACTATAGAAAGTTTGTCCCCAGTTATAGTACCATAGCTGCTCCCCTCACAGACTTGACAAGGAAGAACAGGCCGGATAAGGTAGTGTGGACCCCAGCATGTGAGCAGGCATTCCAGAAGCTTAAAGAAGCTTTTGGAGTACCCCCTGTGTTAGCCAGTCTAGATTACAGCAAATAATTTGTTGTGCAGGTGGATACTTTGAACCATGGGGTGGGGGCTGTACTTAGCCAGACTTCTTCAGTGGGAGAAGAGTACCCAGTGGTTTATCTCAGTCATAGGCTCCAACCCAGGGAGGAATGCTATGCACCTGTAGAAAAGGAATATCTAGCCATAGTGTGGGCACTGCAGAAACTTCAGCCTTATCTGTATGGAAGGAAATTCACTGTTATGACAGATCACAACCCTCTAACATGGTTAAACAGAGCCAGCCAGCAAAATGCCAAGTTGCTAAGATGGAGCCTAGGGTTGCAAGAATATGATATTTCAGTGATGCACTGCAGTGGGATTAGCAATGCCAATGCAGATATGTGTAGGAGAAATAAGAGGTGGTATGGGACCATGGCCGGCCTTAGGCATAGGCAAACTAGGCAACCACCTAGGGCGCCGTACAGGTCAGCCTCATAAAAGGCGCAAAATCACAAAACAAACAAAAGTTATAAAGTTAAACTTCTTTCTTCACTTTTCTGATTTTTTAACATTACGCCCGACGCCCGTTTGTACAGTAGCATTGCGCCCTCCCCCCATGACTGACGACACACACACACAGCATATAGAACGCCCCCTCCCTACATTGTTCTTCCATTCCCTCCCCCTCTGCGTGATGTATGAGTCTCTTAGTAGTGGCTGCTGTTGTCAGCATTATTTAAAGCATCCAATCAGTGATGATTTCATATCACTGACGTCCCTGGCTACTGCTCCAATCTACAGTATATAATGCAGTTCATGCCCGCCTCTCATTCCTTTCTTCGTGACAAGCTAGAGGCGGGCACATCCACTGGCTGATATTTACTTCCTGAATTTCTTCATGGGACTGGACGATGTGGCGTGGATCATTGGCGGCCTGGTTCGCTTCACCACACAGGCTCCCAACTGCGGATTTCATTTATTTGGCATTTATTTTTTTCTTCACCATTTGCTTCATTATTTTGCTTTACCTTAAGGTAAGCTGATGCTGCAGGCACCTCTCTCACATGCAAGAGTTAATTACTATAATAATGTTGTGCCTGTGTGTGAAAATTGCTGTGTTTTCCTGCTCTGGGTGTTGGGCTTGGGGTTACATACTAGCTAAACTTATCGTTAATGTTTTTTTTCCTTTTTTGCTCATAATCCTATCATTTAGTTAATAGCTAAACTTATCGTTAACTTAAATATATGGTTTTCTCCTTTTGCTCATAAACGTATTGTTTAGTTGTGCTGCACAAGCCTGCACAACTAAACGATAAGTTTATGAGCAAAAGGAAAAAACCATATGTTTTGCCCCCTAACTGGTTGCACAGTGAAGTGATTACTTTTTCTCCTTGATAGATTCTTCAGTCTTTCAGCGTCCCTGATTATGTGAACAAGGAAAATTTGATTTATATCCCTAGCCAACATATAATTGGTGAAATCAGACCAAACGCAGGTTATTAAGTGATGACTGGTAGAAAAGTGGCTCGTTGAGGTTGCTTTTTCATGTAAGGAAACTTCAAGTAATACTGGGATCGGTGAACTTAGACAAATTCCAAGAAGCATAAAATATCCCTAATTTAAACATTTATTTATTCCAGGTAACACACCGTTCAACTATCCTTACTCTTTAGGGATGACCCTAATATATTTTGGCTAAACCTTTGTACTGTTTATCCTTAAGTTGTGAATTAAATAGATTGATTATAATAGTAAATATTGATAACCATGACAGGTACAAACTGATTTTGAGTCAGAAAATCAAACAACTCACAAAACCTCTTTTTATCAACTTTCTCAAGTCTTTTCCCTAATTTTGGCATGTCCTCAAACATTTCTGCTTTGTCCTTATAGGGTTACCACTTGTTCCACTTTGCTAGGGACAGTACCTCTTTGGGCAGTTGTGTGCCACGAAAAAAATAAAAAAATGGCAAATGCCCTGACATTTTAGGACAAAAATATTTCCTAGTTTTTTTTAATAGTTGTATAAAACAGTTATTTTTTTATCTGAAACACCTACATGTTATATGAAATAGCATAAGCAACTCAAATGCTACAAGAATAAGCTTTTATTTTGGCAAAAAAGTGAAGCTCTATCCTTTGTACTGGTAATTGGTATGTTTTGTCCTGCAAAATCTGACATTTCTACAAAAAAAAGTCCCACTTTGGGCATTTGAAAAAGTGGCAACCCTGTGTCCTTATCATCTTTGTCCCTGCAACCATTGGAAAGGCAAATACTTTAACACTGAGCATGAGGATTATCAGACTAAGCATGCAGAATGCGGATAGAGTTAAAGATCACATTTTTGACTGGTCTGTGACAGGGAAGTTAGGTCTTAGTGGAGAGAGTGAACTCTTTGGACTGCTGAGCTGGACTGGGGAACATGAGGCGTGTGAAATAAGTGGGCCAGAGTGATATATTTTCTAGGGGGCATAACAGTGTTACGAAAAAAGAGACAGATCACTTAAAATAAAAAAGTATGATTATATTTGGAGCATTCCTTCCTCTTCCTTACAGTTTTCTAGAGGAGGAATCTTGTAATATAGTGATTCATTTCTGTTACATCCTGTGGAAAATAAGTTTAGCTAGTAGTCACAAGTTAATGGGTTACATGAGGAGACGAGCTTGGAGTATGCTGTCACTGGTATATAATTTTATATATTTGTTACGTAGAATGTGGATGCAAAAAGTGTGGTTCAAATATTTATCTGTTACAGTAGTTCTATCTTTGAGTCAAAGGACTGTAGAAGAACTTCAAGTGGTAATAGTTAAACTTATAATAGCAAATTTTGCTCTAAAAGCAGACTGTTTAATAAGTTTCCACTTTTCGTGTAGCAGGTACTATTTTGTTAACAGTTTATTTATTTTGATTAGTAACTGAAAATGTTAAACAGATTTGTATCTGTTTTTTTCTGTTATACATATGAGCACATAATATAACAGTTCTAGGAAAAATCTACAACTTGGAATTAAAATGCATGTTGACCCCAGTCTTCCTGGTCACGTTTCATGTCTGTTTTAATCAGCGGTAATTGTATGCTGAATGTATGAGCAAACTAAGGGCACTGCAATGTTTGATTTAGTTTTATGTGCTTTAATGCAAAACTTATGCCTTTTACCTGATACCTCAAGTCACTGTCAAAGTAGTTGGTAACTTTTATTCTCAGTGTTAGAATGCTTTGCTGGTCTGCAAAAGTTGCATGCAGTTGGATGTATAAGTAGCTTTTGACTGAGTTAGCCATACAGTCTTGTATCACACTTGAAATTGGTACTTACCTGGGGTACTTGCTAAATGAAGTGAGACAATAATGAAAAGTGTTTTTAATTTCCGTACGCCATGATGATAATTTTGATTCCAGAGTATGGATTTACTGAATTTTCACATGCTGTAACACAGAATAAAAAGCATGGATGGATGTATAGGTATGGATGGATGTATAGGTACTGCAGTTTGCTTTCACTTCATCCCCATTTCCTTTTGTCAATGGTTAATCCTTTTCAGCGTTTCCTACATTGCTTGTTGGGCACCAGAGGTGTATATAGAGGTGTATATAGAGGTGATTTTGTTTTTAAACCTTTGTTTACACATGGTCCGACTTGGAACGAGGCCAATTTTCAGTGTAGGCCTGGGGAGAAATACTCCAGATGCATGTCTTTGACATATAGCTAGAGATAGAAAGGCATTGAGATTTATGTTGGTTTTCTTTTTGGTGCATTCACTGTCAGTATTATGGAACTCTGTATTTCAAGCAGTTATGATGTATTACTTTTAATTGATACAGAAATGTTCCCAGTACATGTTCTTTTCAGTTTATATAATGGAGTAATGATTAGAACACACTGTCATTCTTGTATTTTAAAGTAAATCATAAAGATTTAAGAATACAGAGTTGCAGGATTGTGTATTTGGCAAATGGATTAACTGCATCAGGTTGTGAACGTTTGGTTCATCTCCATACTAATATTTAACAAGTGTAGATTTGTTTGTGTATACTACATTAAAATGTTTTTGTTGTAAAAGGTTTGAAAAAGTGAATCACAATGTTTTACATTGACATTTGTTAACACTTCTATGTTTAGTAGGGTGATTGTCGGGAGTCGCACCATCTCCCTGTTATGCTTCTATTTTGCTGTTCAACAAACTCTTTGATGCTTTCTGTTTATCTTGCTCTCTTTCAATTTTCTTCAAACAAATGTAGGGATCATTCTAACTGCAAAAGTCTTTCTTGATGGTCTTGGTTTCAGGGGATGCTTAGTTGCCAGACTTTTCTGTTTCAAAACTAAGTACTAACTGCAAGTATACTGCATGTGAGGAGAGTACAGTGGTATCTCCTTAATCTTTTGAAGTAAGAGTTCATAGCCTCTAGAACATGTTCCCCATCCTCACTAGCCCTCTTTAAGAAGAACCTGGACAACTGGATGGGAAACAGAAAATACACCCCTGGGATCCCACCTGTGTCCCTGCTGCTGGACAGGGAAAACAGGTGCTGGCTTTGTGTGAGCATGGGTGAAATTCTTGGCTAAACTTTAGGGCCTCCATGCCAGTAGCCTAGTGTTTTAGCATCATAAGTTCATAGGTAGGTACTAGGCTAGCTGCACGAGGGCATAGCCAGAGTGTCGGCTTTTGCCGCCTCATTGATAATTAACTGAGCCTCTGTCAAGCAGAGCCAATGAAGTGATCCCAGGGGTGTATTTTCTGTTACCCATTCACTGGTCAAGGTTTCTCTTGAAGAGTGTTAGTGAGGTGCTCTGCCTAATGTAGTTAGGAATTTTGTTCCAATGCATGGAGAGTCTGACAGGAATCTATCCCTCCAGCATGTTCTATTTATTGTGGTGAGGTTTAGCTCAGTAGAGCACGTGGCTTGCAGTGACTTGGATTTCTTCAGGTGGAGCATGTCCCATCAATTCTGAGTTGAGTTGGACATCACCTTTGAGTAAGCGATATGCCACTTAAGTACAGCCAGGGTTTTTCCACTCGGGCTGCATGGGACATATGTTTGAGGCCAGTAATCCTCTTGGTGAGGTACTTTTGTGGTCTTTCCAGCTGTTGTAAGTGTCTTGTGAGGTACATCCCAAATGGGGCACTATAGTCTGATGGGCCCAAGTGTGAATCATTTCATTGGTAGAGCAACTGAATTACCATAAAGAGCTGGCCTTTGTTCATTGCAGGACCAGAAACTCAAAATAAACTTTGCATTATACTTGAAGAGCTTGTGCACAGGATCTGTAGAGTGCAATGCATGTGGTTTCTAGCAGAGTGCATATCATGTTGTATCTGCATGAAGGAAAATAGTTGGCCATCAGTCCGGCTGTGGCAGTCTTCTATTTAGCCCCAATTTCAAGTAGTTGACAGACTCTGTCAACTCACTAGTGTGGTGTAGTAACGAGCAGGGACATACCAGTTCCTAAACGTTTTGGCAGACTGCCATTAATGTATGAGAACTGTAAGTGTGTTCATAGTATAGTGAGGTTCTGAGGTGCACTTAGCATTGATGCTCCCCACAGGACAACTGATTTTTCTGTACTGTACAGTATTGCTTATGCTAATTTTTCATCATCTATAGATTTCTGGGAATCTTGCTTATCTTGAACTTGATAGAAACCAACTGCTGAAATATTCTGAAGCTTCCAGAGCTCCAATGAGTACAGCATCATCTGCAATGAACACAGCATCCTCTGCAATGAATACAGTGTCCTCTGCAATGAATACAGCGTCCTCTGCAATGGATACAGCACCCTCTGCAATGAATACAGCATCTTCTCTATCTATGAATCGGTAAACATTTTCATGAAAACTGAATAGCAAATTCCGGACGCTGGTGTTGTAGGCACAATCCATTTGGACTGAAAATGAGATTAAAAATGAGCCATCACGTCACTTTATGAACCAGTAGTGGTACCATTCTAAATGTTTACAAGTAAATCAAAGGTATGAGATGGGGGGGGGGGGGATTAAATGTGCTCAGTATGGGTATACAAGCTCTAGTTCCAGGTGAATGATTCTTTATTTGAATTGGCTGTTTAGTGCCAGAAATTGAGAAGCCTGTACAAACTCTTCTGCTGTTCTACTTCATACTTTGTATAATATAAAGCTGTCTCTAATACATGTACTTAGGCCTACTTGGGTGAATTGTAAGACATGGGTGGGTAGGCAGTTCTAAGAATTGAGAGGAAGTTTATGAACACTGCAATTTCCATTCTTAATATCTCTGCCTTTACCAAATTTATTTTTAACAGACACACTGGAAAATGTCCAAAGAAGCTTTCTGGGGCAGCAAATAGAAAAAGAAAGTCTAAAAGAGAAATGCAAGTGGCTAGTTTATGTGCTTCAATGATGCACTTTATGCAATCTAGTCAGACACTAGACAGCAGTCAGTGGCAAGACAGGGACAGTGAAATGCTTCAAAAGGCAGATTTATCTGTGGTGCTGAGTAGTCCTTCCAGACAAGGTGAGTGACAGTTCCTGCCAGAGTACCAGAGATGCTTACTGTATGATAGAAGTTGAGAATACTGGTACTGGATGTACAGAGAATGAATATGAGTCAGAGGTGTATGATGGCTCTGACCTTGCAGGTGGTAATGCTGAGTGTGACAAAGAGTGTGGAGTGCAGTCAGTGTCTGGGGCATCCTTTGACTCTATTCCTATGTGTTCAGAGCTAGGAGCAAGTCATGTATCTGACCAAGTAGTAGATGTTGTATATGAGGAAGAAAATTAGGAAGTAGATCCAGTAACACACAAGGAAGTCGATAGTGACCCTGGTAAATGGCCATATCCCATGGATGATAAAGTTCGCTGTCTGTTAATTGCTGCAGGGCCTGTTCAGATAATGAATCACAGTTATCCCTATGATGACCACCATAGAAGATTCAATCCCATGTTTTATAATGAAAGACTTACAAATGGTGAGACAGTCAGAAGGTCTTGGTTAGTGTATTCAGAAATTAGTGATTTGGTATTTTGTTTTTGTTGCAAACTCTTCAGCAGTACTCATGTAGTGGCCCTGTCTAACACAGGAACATCTGACTGGAAAAATGTGGGACAAAAGCTGATAGAACATGAATGGTCAGTGAAACATAAAGAAGGTGCTGCTAAGTGGAGTGACTTGCGTTTGAGGCTTAAAAATAGCTCTGCCATTGATCATCACCGTGAAAATATGATAAAGTCTAAGAAGAAATACTGGAGAAATGTTCTGGAAAGACTACTTGCAATCTGTCAGTACTTGTCCCAACATAACTTGGCATTTAGGGGTAGTGAAGATCATCTCTTTACAAGTGGTAATGGCAACTTCCTTGGGTTAGTGCAGTTGTTGGGCAAGTTTGATCCAGTAGCACAAGAAAATCTGCGTTGTATCAGTAATGCTGAGATCCATGATCACTACTTGGGGAAAAAACATTCAAAATGAGCTGATAATGTTAATGTCCAAATCTGTCAGAGACAGTATTTTGCAAAAGATAACATATGCAAAGTATTACTCCATTATATTGGACTGTACACCTGACTGCAGTCATCAGGAACAGATGTCACTGACTGTCCGTATTGCTGAATGCAATGAAACCGTGGAAGTAAAAAAGTACTTTTTGTCCTTCTTCCAGGTTACTGAGACTATTGGTGGTTTTCTCACTGACATTGTGGTAAATGAACTTAAAAGTTTGGGAATTCCACTCGAGAACTGCAGAGGCCAGGGTTATGACAATGGCTGTAATATGAAGGGAAAACATTCTGGTGTTCAGGCAAGAATCTTGTCTTTAAATCCACATGTATTCTTTGTACTCTGTGGCTGTCACAATCTCATTCTAGTAACTGGTGATGCTGCAAAGTCAACAATCGATGCAGTTTCATTTTTTGGTAATCTGCAATGAATGTACACTCTGTTTACTTCATCTACTCAGAGATACAAAATTTTTGCGATCATGTGTCAGGTCTAACTGTAAAGCCATTGTGTGAGACTAGGTGGGAGTGTAGGGTACAAAGTGTGAAAGCAGTGTGATATCAAGTGTGTGCAGTTCACAACGCCTTAGTTTCTGTGGCAGAAGTTACAAAATTCAAGGATCCTAAGGCATATTCTGAAGCAGCATCGCTAGGTAGTACAATGAAAAGTGCTAAGTTTTTGATATCGCTGGTGGTCTGGCATGATGTATTAGTAAAGGTTGGACAAGTCAGTAAACCTTTGCAAAGCTCTTCCATGCAAATTGATCAAGCAGTGATTCTGCTTGATGAACTGAAAATGTTTTTAACAGAATACAGGACCACAGGGTACGAAAAGGCAAAAGTAACTGCTACTGAGCTAGCTGAAGAACTGGAAGTAGAATTGAAGTTTCCTGATGCAAATGAGTTGAAACCCAGGAAAAAGAGGAGGCTTTTTGGTTATGAAGCACATGATGACTGTCTAATTAGCCCTGAACAGAAAGTCAACTTATTCTACACTCTTGTTGATGTTGCACTGTCATCTGTGCAGGACAGGTTCACTCAACTTGCAGCTCATAGTGCTACTTTTGGCTTCCTCTACAACATACAGGAACTCTCTGCAGTTACTGATGAGAAGATATTTCAGCTCTGTAAAGACTTGCAGATTCTTTGAACCCATACTGGATCTGCTGATTTTGATGCAGTAGAGCTGTATGAGGAATTAAAAATCCTTTGTCACATTATTTCAAAGGGATTATCAATGCTGGACGTCCTTAATGTAATGAAAAAGTGAGGATTAGTGGAGATATTCCCACAGGTAGTGGTAGCTCTACGCATTTTGTTGACACTGCCAGTGACAGTTGCATCTGGTGAGAGAAGCTTCTCCAAACTAAAACTAATTAAAACATATTTAAGAAGTACTATGTTGCAAGATAGACTGTGGGCTTGGCTATGATCTCAATTAATAATGAGATATCTTGCCAGATAGACTATGCTGATATAATTGATAGATTTGTTCAGTGCAAGGCATGAAAAGTGCAGCTTTAGTAAGTAGCTAGGTAGGGAATGAACAGTGTGCAAATTACGCATGATTTCACATCTGCTGTAACCTGTAGTCATATTCTACAGTGTAATGCATACCAGTTGTGTAGTATGCCAGTTTCTGTAGGGAATCACTACAGCACAGTTGGTAGGGAAGCTCAAAGTACTGTCAGCTAGGCACTAAGTTGAACCCTGTTCTTGCACCTGCTAATGTTTCCGACTATGTAATGAAGGTGTAGTTGCATAATGCTAGCAGGGTCATTGCCAGTCTTTAATCAATTATCTGACAATACAGTTTCTTTAACATTAACTGCCAACTGAAACCTATTGTTTGAAGTGACTCAAGTAAACATGACCGTTTGTACAAGTGTAACATTTCGCTGGTAACCATTGCATATAGAAATGTCACTGACTGTCCGTTTTGCTGAATGCAATGAAACTGGAAGGAAAGGAGTACTTTTTGTCCTTCCTCCAGGTTACTGAGACTGCTGGTGGTTTTCTCACTGACATTGTGTTAAATTAACTTAAAAGTTTGGGAATTCACTAGAGAACTGCAGAGGCCAGGGTTATGACAATGGTTCTAATATGAAGGGAAAACATTCTGGTGTTCAGGCAAGAATCTTGTCTTTAAATCCATGTGCATTTTTTGTACCCTGTAATTGGTGATGCTGCAAAGTTATCAATTGGTGCAGTTTCATTTTTTTGGTACACTGCAACCAGTGTACACTGTTTACTTTGTCTACTCAGAGATGCAAAATATTTTGCAATCATGTCAGGTCTAACTGTAAAGCCATTGTGTGAGACTAGGGTAGAAAATGTGAAAGCAGTGCAATATCAAGTGGGTGCAGCAGTTTACAATGCCTTAGTTTCATTGGGAGAAGTTACAAAAGGCAAGGATCCTAAAGCATTGTGAAGCAGCATCACTAAGTAGTACAATGAAAAGTGCTAAATTATCTCTGGTGGTCCGGTCTGATGTAATAGTAAAGGTTGGACAAGTCAGTAAACTTTTGCAAAGCTCTTCCATGCAAATTGATCATGCAGTGATTCTGCATGATGAACTGAAAAGGTTTTTAACAGAATACAGGGCCACAGGGTACAAAAAAGCAAAAGTGACTGCTACTGAGCTAGCTGAAGCACTGGAAGTAGAATTGGAGTTTCCTGACGCAAATGAGGTGAGAGCCAGGAAAGAGGCTTTTTGGTTATGAAGCACTGTCTAATTAGTCCTGAACAGAATTTTAAACAACTTTCAACATTTGTTGCAGTGTCATCTGTGAAGGACAGGTTTATTCAGCGTGCAGCTCATAGTGCTGCTTTTGGCTTTCTGTACAACATATAGGAACTCTGGGCAGTTACTGATGAGAAGATACGCAAGTTCTCTAAAGACTTGCAGATTCTTTGAACCCATACTGAATCTGCTGATTTTGATGCAGTAGGTATGAGGAATTAAAAACCCTTTGCACATTATTCCAAAGGGAATATCAGGTCTGGATGTCCTTAATGTAATGAAAAAGTGAGGATTAGTGGAGATATTCCCACAGGTAGTGGTAGCTCTACACATTTTGTTGACACTGCCAGTGACTGCTGCATCTGGAGAAAAGCTTCTCCAAACTAAAACTAATAAACATTTAAGTGCTATGTTACAAGACTTGTGGGCTTGGCTATGATTTCAATTAAAAATGAGATCTTGCCAGACTATACTGATATAATTAATAGATTTGCTCAGTGGAAGGCACGAAAAGTGCAACTCTAGTAAGTAGCTAGGTAGGGAATAACCTGTGTGCAAATGATTTCACATTTGATGTACCCTTTAGCTGGATTCTACAGCGGAAGGCATAACAATTGTGTAATATGCCAGAGTTCCTGTAGGGCGGGACTACAACAAAGTTGGTAGGGAAGCGCAAAGTGGTGTCATCTAGGCACTATTCTCCACTACTGTAACTGGCTTACCTGAATGGGTATAACAAAGTTGAACCCTGTTTTTGCATCTGCTAATGTTTCTGTGTAATGAAGGTGTAGTTGCATAATGCCAATAGGGTCATTGCCAGTCTTTAATCAATTGTCTGACAATAATACAGTATCTTTAACATGAACTGTGCCAACTGAAACCTACTGTTTAAAGTGACTCAAGTAAACATGACAGTTGGTACAGTTTGTACAAGTGTAACATTTCACTCAAACATTGCATGTAGAAATGTCACTGTCCGTTTTTCTGAATGCAATGAAACTGCGGAAGGAAAGGGGTACTTTTTGTCCTTCCTCCAGGTTACTGAGACTGCTGGTGGCTTTCTCACTGACATTGTGTTAAATGAACTTAAACATTTGGGAATTCACTAGAGAACTGCAGAGGCCAGGGTTATGACAATGACTCTAATATGAAGGGAAAACATTCTGGTGTTCAGGCAAGAAACTTGCCTTTAAATCCACATGCATTTTTTGTACCCTGTGGCTGTCACAATCTCAATCTAGTAACTGGTGATGCTGCAGTCATCAATCGATGCAGTTACATTTTTTGGTACACTGCAGCCAGTGTACACTGTTTACTTCATCTACTCAGAGATGCAACATATTTTGCAATCATGTCAGGTCTAACTGTAAAGCCATTGTGTGAGACTAGGGTAGAAAGTGTGAAAGCAGTGCAATATCAAGTGGGTGCAGCAGTTTACAATGCCTTAGTTTCTGTGGCAGAAGTTACAAAAGGCAAGGATCCTAAGGCATTGTGAAGCAGCATCACTAAGTAGTACAATGAAAAATGCTAAATTATCTCTGGTGGTTCGGTCTGATGTAATAGTAAAGGTTGGACAAGTCAGTAAACGTTTGCAAAGCTCTTCCATGCAAATTGATCATGCAGTGATTCTGCGTGATGAACTGAAAAGGTTTTTAACGGAATACAGGGCGACAGGGTACAAAAAGGCAAAAGTGACTGATACCGAGCTAGCTGAAGCACTGGAAGTAGAATTGAAGTTTCCTGATGCAAATTAGGTGTGACCCAATAAAAAGAGGAGACTTTTGGTTAAGAAACAAATGATGACTCTCTAGTCCTGAACACAATTTTTAAAGTCAACTTTCAACACTCTTGTTGTTGCACTGTCATCTGCAGGACAGGTTTACTCAACTTGCAGCTCATATTGCTACTTTTGGCTTCCTCTACAACATACAGGAACTCTCTGCAGTTACTGATGAAGTGCAGCTTTAGTAAGTGGCTAGGCAGGGAATAAAATGTGTGCAAATTGTGCTTGATTTCACATTTTATGTACCCCGTAGTCAGATTCTACTGCGGAAGGCATAACAATTTTGTAGTATGCCAGAGTTCCTGTAGGGCAGCACTACAACAAAGTTGGTAGGGAAGTGCAAAGTGCTGTCAGCTGGGCACTATTTTCTACTATTGTAACTGGCTGACCTGAGTGGATAGAACAAAGCTGAACCCTGTTTTTGCATCTGCTAATGTTTCAGCATGTGTAATGAAGGTGTAGTTGCATAATGCCAAGCCAGTCTTTAATCAGTTAGCTGACAATGATACAGTATCTTTAGCATGAAATGTGCCAAATGAAACCTACTGTTTTTAAGTGACTCAAGTAAACATGGCAGTTTGTACAAGTGTAACATTTTGCTGGTAACCATTGCATATAGAAATGTCACTGACTGCCTGTTCTGCTGAATGCAATGAAACTGGAAGGAAAAGTACTTTTGGTCCTTCCTCCAGGTTACTGAGACTACTGGTGGTTTTCTCACTGACATGGTGTTAAATGAACTTGGGAATTCCAATAGAGAACTGCAGAGGCCAGTGTTATGACAATGGTTCTAATATGAAGGGAAAACATTCTGGTGTTCAGGTAAGAATCTTGTCTTTAAATCAACGTGTATTTTCTTTGTATCCTGTGGCTCAGTCTCAATTTAGTAATTGGTGGTGCTGCAAAGTCTTCAATAAATGCAGTTTCATTTTTTGGTAATCTGCAACGAATGTACGCCGTTTACTTCATCTACTCAGATACAAAATTTTTCGCGATCATGTGTCAGGTCTAACTGTAAAGCCATTGTGTGAGACTAGGTGGGAGTGTAGGGTACAAAGTGTGAAAGCAGTGCGATATCAAGTGTGTGCAGTTCATGACGCCTTAGTTTCGGTGGCAGAAGTTACAAAAGGCAAGGATCCGAAGACATATTGTAAAGCAGCATCGCTAAGTAGTACAATGAGAAGTGCTAAGTTTTTAATATCACTGGTGTTCTGGTACATGATGTATTAGTAAAGGTTGGACAAGTCAGTAAACATTTGCAAAGCTCTTCTATGCAAATTGATCAAGCAGTGATTTGTGCTTGATGAATTGAAAAGATTTTTAACAGCGTACAGGGCCACAGGGTAGAAAAAGGCAAAAGTGATTGGTACTGACCTAGCTGAAGCACTGGAAGTAGAATTGAAATTTCTGGATGCAAATGAGGTGAGCCTAAGGAAAAAGAGGGAGTGCTTTTTAGTTATGAAGCACTGTCTATTTGGTCCTGAACAGAGAGTCAACTTTCAACACTCTTGTTGATGTTGCACTGTCATCTGAAGTACAGGTTCACTCAACTTGCAGCTCAGTGCTACTTTTGGCTTCCTCTACAACATACAGGAACTCTTCGCAGTTACTGATAAGATATTTCTGTTCTGTAAAGACTTGCAGATTCTTTGAACCCACACTGAATCTGCTGATATTGATGCTGGATGTCCTTAATGTAATGAAAAAGTGAGGATTAGTGGAGATATTCACACAGGTAGTGGTAGCTCTACACATTTTGTTGACACTGCCAGTGACAGTTTCATCTGGGGAGAGAAACTTCTCCAAACTACAAGTAACGTATTTAAGTACTATGTGACAAGACAGACTTGTGGGCTTGGCTATGATTTCAATTAATGAGATATCTTGCCAGATAGACTATGCTGATATAATTGATTTGCTCAGTGCAAGGCACGATAACTGCAGCTTTAAGTGGCTAGATAGGGAATGAACAGTGTGCAAATTATGCATGATTTCACATCTGATATACCCTGTAGTCAAGATTCTACAGTGGAAGGCATAACAATTGTGTAGTATGCCAGAGTTCCTGTAGGGAAGCACTACAGCAAAGTTGGTAGGGAAGCTCAAAGTACTGTCAGCTGGGCACAATTCTCTACTACTGTAACTGGCTGACCTGAATGGCTATAACAAAGTTGAACCCTGCTCTTGCATCTGCTAAAGTTTCAGCATGTAAATATTGAATATCAAAGTAAATATTGTGGGAAGAAATAGCCAGGGAATTGTTTATGGCTAGGCTTATAGGCCCTAGGGCCGATAGGTTCATAGCCTAGTACCAACTGATGTGTAATGAAGGTGTAGTTGCATAATGCCAATAGGGTCAGTGCCAGTCTTTAATCAATTATCCGACAATGATACAGTATCTTTAACAGGAAATGTGCCAAGTGAAACCTGTTTTTTAAAATGACTCCAGTAGACTTGACAGTTTGTACAAGTTGTAACATTTCAGTGTGAAACATTGCATATAGAAATGTACATCTAATGGCAGCAATGGAATAACATCTGACAATATTACAATGTCTGAAGTATGAACTGAACCAACTAAATGAATGCGTCTTGAAATTATTCAACTGGACCTGAGAGTTTGGCAAGTTAAACATTTAACTGTCAGACATTGCATTATAGAAATGTGTCTAGTAGCCAGCAATAAAATAAAATCTGACAATATTTCAATGTCTTTAACATGAACTGTTCCTAATGTTTTCAAAATTACTCAAGCAGACCGGACGGACACTTTGTACAAGTTAAACATTTATTGTAAAGTATTGCATATAGAAATGCATGTCTAGCAGCGGATAAAATCTGACAAATTTTGATCTCTAACATGAAGTGCGCCAACTGAAATCTAATGTCTTCAACTTAAGTGGACCTGACAGTTTGTACAAGTTCAACACTTTACTGTTGAACACTGCATATAGAAATGTACATCTAGTAGCCAGCAAAGGAATACTTGAATGACAATTGTCGATGTCTTTCACATGGAAGTGTGCCAATTCAAGTGGACCTGACACATTGTACTGTCAAACATTGCATATAGAAATGTACATTTAACTTGCTGTATCAACTAAATGAATGTCTTGAAATTGCTCAAGTGGACCTGACAGTTTGTGCAAGTTAAACATTTAACTGTCAAAACATTGCATATAGAAATGTCTAGTAGCCAGCAATTAAATAAAATCTGACTATTTCAATGTCTTTAGCATTAATTGTGCCAAATGATAACTAATTTTTTCAAATAGTCAAGCAGACCGGACAGTTTGTACAAGTGAAACACTTTATTGTTGAATACTGCAGATAGAAATGTACATCTGGTAGCCAGCAAAGGAATACTTAAATGACAATTTTTTATGTCTTTCACATGAAGTGTGACAATTCAAGTGCACCTGACAGTTTATACAAGTGTCAAACATTGCACATAGAAATGTACATGTAATGGGCAGCAATGGAATAAAGTCATCTGACAATATTAGAATGCCTTGAGTATCAACTGTATAAACTAAATTAATGTCTTTAGCATTAATTGTGCCAACTGAAACCGGTTTTCAAATTAGTCAACCAGACCTGATAGTTTGTACAAGTGCAACATTTTACTTTCAAAGATTGCATATAGAAATGTACTTGACACAGTAATGGAATAAAGTCATTTGACAATATCACAATGTCTCTCGTCTTAAATATGTCATCAAATTACTTGAGTGGACCTGATAGTTTGAGCTGAGTTGAATTATGCCTGTTTTAGCAGCTCAGCCATCATAGTATATTACTGTTTTGCTAACTTAATGCTTTCTTCACTGCACATGGAAAATTATTAAGTACATAAAACGCTATACTAAGGCACTATAACAATTCAGTTCATGACATCAGGTCCCAACATTGGACAAGCCCCAGATAAACATAGTTTTATGTAATTTTTAGCTTTTTTATGTTTAGTTATTGTGCTAGACAATTTTTTGACTATCTTATAGGTTGTCACAGCATTGGTGGATGAATAGCTTTGCTTCGACAATGTAAAACAAGAGTGAGTTTCACCACACTGAATTGCGTTGTCCAAGCCATCTGGGTACTTTTCACGGATTTTTCATATTTTCTTTATCGGGGTATGGCTATAGAGTTGGTGTATATAATTTGGGGGTGGGGGTGGGGGGCTTGCCCCTCTGAAAAAAGTCTGTTTTTTCAGGGCTTTCAGCTCACTAGTTATCAAAATTCATCTTTCAGAAATGGTTGAGTTGAATGAGCATGCTTCAGTCACTTGTAGGGAAACCAGGTGTTTTCGGGGTTTAGAGTCTGATTATAAAATGGGTCAACGTATCTTTCTTACCATATTTTGTCACTGATTTACTATATCCCTTTAGCTAATGCTGAAATTGGCATTCATCTAGTTTTTATTTTATTTATTTTTAACAAGGTAAAAGATCATAGGATCATACAAGTTACAAGACAAGTATGCCATAAAACCATTTGTGCCATGCTGATATTAATTACAAAGATGTGTCTTCTGCTTCCTGGATGGTAAAACATGTCAGGCTAGGGATACATTTGTGGATACCCACCCAGTCATCCAGATTCTTATAGAAAGATGTGAGAATGTCAGTCTGTTTAACATGTAAACGCAGTTTGTTCCACAGATTCAGGTAACCACTGTGTAATAAATCTGTCCCTCTAATGTGTTTTATGTATTTGTTGGTGGAGGCTTAGATTCTTACTTTGAACATTTGTGGAACTCTCTGTCTTATGGAGGTACTTGAGATCCAATAGGAAATGATCTTTGGTGGTAAGGAATGCAAGACATGAATCTTCCTCCAGGAGCCAACAAAAGGCAAAGTATAGGGATAAGGCTTCAAGCCTGTCTTGGTAGCTAAGGATTTTTAGACCAATAATCTTTTAGTTAGAAACATTTGGGGCCTTCCTGTCTATGTATATGCCAAAATGAGCATTGTACTCTGTAACTGGTCTAATTAGGATCAAGTAAAGAGAGATGATAACATTGTTTGACCTGGATAAGATGCCTGTAGAAATTAGTAGTGTTAGACAGAAGAATTTTCTGGATATTGTTGCTACATGGTTGCCAAAGAAGAGGGAGATGCTGACCAGTGCCATGATCTCTGCCTATCATGCCCATCTGGAGTAGGATTCTGGTTACATTGCAAGGTATAGAAGAAGAAATGTGTTACCAAATGTGACAATATTGCACTTTTTTACATTCAGTTTAAGCTCCTTTTCTGTACATTGTTGGTTTCTAAGGACTAATTCTTGACATAGTGATTTTATATAAGGAAGGGAGTAAACAATAACATTCAGTTTACAGTCATTGGCAAATTGGTTAGCAGTATGCCCTGATTTATGGTATGGAGATCAAAAATGTCCATGCCAGAAAGGAAGGAAAGTACTGGCACTGAGCCAAGGAATACTACACTTGTTACTTTCTTACTTTCTGAAGAAGCACTTACCACCTTAGTTATGTGGCTTCTTTCAGCTAGTTTGCAATCCCTCTAATAATGTAGGGGTTTACTTTGAGGTCTTTCAGTGTATTTATAATGCCAACAAGAGATATTGTGCCAAAGGCCTTGGCCAGATCCAGATATGCGCTGTGGACTGAATGACCTTTTCCATTGCCTATATGACTTTTTCACAGAAATTTACTAAATTAAATAGACATGACCTACCCCTGACAAAGCTAAATTGTTGTGAGTCTTTTTGTGCAAGGTTTTGAATATCAGTTTATAAAATCATATATAAAATAAATTCCATGACCTTTCAAATTAGGGTAGTTAGTCTGATGGGTCTACTGTTTCTGGGGTCTGTGGTAGAGTCCCCTTTACCTCTTTGTGAAACAGCATTAAAATAACTGTTTCTCATACTTCTGGTACATATCCTGTGGCTAGGCTTAAGTTAAACATGCAGAGGAAGGGGTTCAGTAAGGGCACGTTTGGCATTATTTCTAAGGTATCCAGGTAAAGTGTTTCAGTCCATGGAAGAGATGTTTTGTGCTTAAGACAATAAAGTCTGGACCTGTTCCACAATGGTCATAAGAGGTATATGGGATTCATAGATTTGTGGAATTTCAGTTAAAGTTAGCAGTAAATCGGTCTGCAAATAAATTAGTTACATCTTTAAGGTCAGAGTGAATGGACAGAAGAAATAAAAGAAAAAAATAAGAAGTTCAAATGTACAGGATATGAAATGGGATGAAGTAATGGCCAGAGAAATTGAAACAAAATTAAGAAAAGCTCCTAACTGGAAATCCCAGGCCCAGATGCATTACCTTGTGAGGCAGAGCACCTCGCTGGCTCTGTTCAAGAGAAATCTTGACCGGTGGATGGGAGATCATAGGTTTACCCCGGGAATCATCTCTGTGTCACTGCTGGACAGAGGCACAACAAACTAATGGGCACATTGTTTCTAACATAAGGGGTGGCGTAAGCCACATAACTTTGGGCTAGGCTTATAAATGCCTTAGGGCAGATAGCCTAGTATAAACCTATGAACCTATGTACCTATGAACCTAACGTCTGGCTAAAAGTACTAACATCTTTACATGAAGATCTAGCCCTGAGTAAGAACCATTTATATGCACAGCCCCAGCAGACACCAACTTGGTTAACAACAAGAAAAATGATACTCCTCCTTAAGAGTGAACCTGCAAGATATCCTAAAAACCTATAGACCAATAACATGCTTTCTGACAATATATAAACTATATATTGGAATTTATGCCAGGACTGCCGCGGTGGTACGGCGGGAGCATTGTTACCTCACAGCAAGAGGTTCTCCAGTTCAATTTTCGGCTGGGCTTGGGAGAGCCTTCTGTGTGGAGTCTGCATGTCCTCCCCGCGGTTGGGTAGCGTTCGAAAGACATGCGTGCGTGAATGGGCGTGCCTTCATTGAAGGTTGGGCATCGAGCTGGCACCTCGGCGTTTCGTAAAAATCTACTGCCAATCATTAGCGAACTGAAGTTCCACTGTGGTGACCCCTTACCAGGAAAAGCCGAAAGACAAACAACAACATATTGGAATTTATGCCAACAGAGTTGATAAACATTTAGAAGAAAACTCAATCATGGCACTAGAACAAAAGGGTAACAAAAGAAAGTCATATGGAAAACAGGATAATTTTTTGTTAAACAAAGTCATAATGGAGAATTGTGAAAAGGGGGAGAATCTAAGTATGGCATGGATAGACTACAAAAAAGCATATGACAGCATCCCACATTGGAGAATAAGCGTGCTTACAAATGTACAAGATGCACCCTACATTGATCAATTACATTACAGTAACCATGAAACAGCGGCAAACCACTTTGCAGCTAAGCCATGATAAAGGACATATTATTATCCCAGGGATAAAAATTCAAAGGAGAGTATTCCAGGGTGGCTCTTTATCACCACTGTTCTTTTGTCTCACCCTTACCCCATTAAGCTGCCTACTTAACAGATTACATCATGGCTACAATTTGGCTCCCAGAAAACAACAAAGTGTAAAGACGTCTCATCTTTTTGTGGATGTATAGTTCATCCAGTGAGGAACTTAAAGTACAACTGCAAGGGATCAAAACTTTCTCATATGATACAAGAATGTCATTCGGTCTTGATAAATGTGCAAAAGCAACCTTTAAAGCAGAAAAGCTGCAGCACAAAGAAAATATAAGTTTGGGACAGAAATGTGATATAAAAAAAGTTGAGCAAGAAGGAGTGTATATTGGGAAATGATGAAGGATCAACAGTAAAACATAAACAACTGCAACTAAAACTTAGTAAGTAATATTTTAGAAGACTAAAATTAATACTGAAAACAGCATTGACATCTAGGAATAAAGTCCAAACAATAAACCAGTTTGTCTTCCTGTCCTAGCTTAGAGTTTTGGGGTGATGGACTGGCCCCAAAAGGCATTGGATAGGTGGTCAGGAAGCCAAGAAGGATGCATCATGCCCACCAGATGATTTATAAAAATCAGTGTGTATATCACGACTATATATTCCCCATTCTGAAGGAAGTATAGGCCTCCTCGAAATTGATTACATGTATAGATCTGCAGTCTTAGGACTACATACATACCTACCTGCTGACCTTACAAGACCCAAATGTTGTGAAAGTTTTGAAACATGAGGAGAATAAGTCTAAGACAATTTCCTTGCTTAGTTTAGCAGAAGCATATCAGCGTCAAGCAGGAATGGAAATCAAACCAGAAGTGGATAAAAATCAGGCAGCAGCTGAATGTGCCAGAAAAACAAAAGAAAGAATATCAGATGAAGGATCAAATGAGAAGGCAAGAAATTTGAAAAATGCATAAATATAGTTGCAGGTACAGAAAACTCCTGGAACAACCTCACATTGACCAGGCTCTAATGCAGGAATGGTTCAGCAGAGATGAATTTAAGCCAAAAGATAAAAGGTTAATATTGGCGGCCCACTGATGGTGGGCTACATACACATTGGTTACAAAGTCCATTGAACATGTCAGAGAAGCAGATAAATGCAGGTTTTGTCAAACAGAATTGGAAACAGTCATACACCTTGTTGTTGGGCGTGATACACTAATGCCAGAAGGCCTGAATACTGAAAGGCATAATAATCTGGCAAGACTGTTGCATTTGGGATTGTGTAAACATTATAATAATGAAGTAGCTCAGAAGCATTGGAAGCAGGATCCACAAAGTATTACAGAAAATGATGAAGTTTATATCACATGTGATCACCCTTTGCCAACAGTTCAAAAAATAGATGTGAGAAAAACAGATACAGTAGTCTATGAAAAGAAGAGAAAAGTAACATTGATCATTGAAATTGCTATACCCAGTGATTACACTGTCATATGTAAAGAGAGAGACAACATTTCATGAAGAAATACCAGAATTTACAGTCAAAAACAAGGGCAATGTGGAAGAAGGATACTCAGACAGTAGGAGCAATGGGTCTCTAAAAAAGAATTTACAGTCATATTTAGATACGTTACTGATACATGTAACTCTGTATGAATTGCAGAAAGAGTCAGTTATTGGCACATTGTGGGTGCTGCAAAGAGCACTTTTGGCTAACATCAAAGATTGAAACAATACTAATTTCATGAACTTTAATCATACTTTGACTTAGGAATGGGGTCCTTTCCTGTCACATTATTAGAAACCCGAAAGTCTTGGAGAAATTAAACCATCAGAGTTTGTGAGGACATTTAGAATTATTCTAAATGTTAGTAGGTGATATTTCTCAATTTTCTAATATAGTTAAAGAAGGATTTGTAATTATCCTTGGCTTCGGACGTTAGTTTTAATTCATGATTAGCTTTGACCTTCCTGATGGTTGTTTTTAGTTCCTTGCTGACCTTTTTTTAAAAGTCTTTAATATGAGTAGTTTGGAATTTCCTATTGGACTTAAGAAACATTTTTCTTTTATTAAAGAGCTAATCTATCCTAGTGGACCAACAAAATGGTTTATTTTTAAATTTCCCATTGTATTTGTTTCTAGTGCGGACTACTAGAACTACACACTTACTTAAATGGGAGTAGAACTCGACTGCGTAAGTGGGAGCTGAAGTTGTATGGACAGCTTGTGAAATTGTGATTAAACTTAGAAAGCTCATCATAGACTTTAAGTAAGTTTGTGTAAAGTCCTTACATTTGGAATTGTTTACAGTGGTGTAGTTTGTGACTTTAAAAGAGAAGGTTACTAATTTGTGGTCTGCATTAACCAGAGAAAGAAACAGTATAGGCAGGGTACATTTAGGGGTTATGTTAGTAAGGGTTAGGTTCATAATGTTCTGACCCCAGCTGGGCTGGTTAACAATTCATTCTAGATGATTCACATTTATGAAGCCCAGGAATCTTTGGACATACTTAGCTTTTGAGGTATATGTACACTATTTAATCAAAGAATAAGAATAACTGAAATCTCCCAGCATAGAGCATTTTTCATTAAGGGCAGTTCAATGAGTAACTTCAGGAATCTCTGGTTGTGCTCTGGGAACACAGATGGTGTCTTATAACACAGTGCATATTGATATTTTGTCTTATTACGGGTAAGTTGGCATTCAATAAGTTTAGTTTGTGAGTCTCAGGGAATCTGCCTAGAGATGATATGACCTTTGACAAATATGGAAATGCCCCTGCAGTTGCTCTTGTGTCTGAAATCCTGGTAAGCACTGTCGCTTGTCTTGTGTATCTGAATAAGATGATGGGACCTGGGTGTTCATTTAATTAGTTTATTACACACAAACACATCAGGATGGATGGCAGAACATTAAACTTAAATGAACTAACTGACTGACTGTTACACTCATACATGCTTTCACTCTGGCTGCTCACTCAATGTCACTCTTACTTGCACATGCTCAGTACTTATATGCACATGCCCACTGATGAATGCTTCTTAAAGGTACATCATACACTCTCATCTACATCCCCATCTTTGCTAAGCTGTCTCACATTGACAATGACATTTGAATAGGCATGCAAATTATACAGACAATAATAAACAAAACGACATTCATGTCCAGGTTGCCGTGTATCTGGAACTAGGTCTGGAAATGCAACCTGATCTTGTAATGTAATAGTTAGGACTGGGTTTAGCAACAGTGACAGTCACTGGATAATGTTCTGCTTTAGGATTTTCAGGGATATTTTCAGGAACAGAGATAGCTGACAGAATGTCCTCTGGAGCAGGAACATTGGACAAGTCACTCTGAGAATTAGAGTTTTTATTATAGGCAAGATGCTGCAACACTGGCTCGGACATCGGTAGCAAATGCTTCCAATTCCACTTAAATTCCATTCCCTGTGATGCCATGACGTATGATCTCAGTTCTTGACACAAACTTTTTACAAATCCAATCTGATCAAAACCTTTTCTTGTCTGCATCCTCGCTATCTCCCCTTCTTTTAATGGATTGAGTGGTTTGCTGGTCTTATCATAGTAGGACCTCTGGGACAAACGCTTTTTCAGGAGTTGAGCTTTCACTGCTTTGCTGTTTTTAGCACATGGAACCATCACATTGCAGCTGATTGGCAATATGGTTCTGGTTTGTCTCAACATTAAGTCTCTGGACAGGAGAACCAAGTAGATTATTGCGAGGAATGTTTCTGAGATTAAGCAAGTTTAGAAAAACATCTGAATTGTCATGTTCTGATTTCTCTAACAGCTGTCTTGCACTTTGAACTGCATGTTCAGCCAAGCTGTTTAAATGCGGGTATTCAGGACTACTCATAATATGAACAAAGTCCCATATTTCAGAAAATTTTCTGAACTGCTTACTTGTAAACTGTGCACTGTTGTCATAAATGACTCTGTGCGGACTACCATGGACAGACAAATGTCTCTTCAACTTATTAATGACAGTACTGGACAGTAGGTTAGGAAGTAGATCAATCTCTTACCAATTTGAATAAGAGTCTACTAATACCAAGTAATGTTGACCATCCCACTTGAATATATTGGCGGTTACTGTTGACCAAGGTAGTTCAGGAATCTGGCTTAACTGAAGTGGTTCTTTTTGTTGATGTGGTTTTGTACTATTACAAACAGAACAAAATGAAATCTCCTTCTCGATATCTTTTGACATAGAAGGCCAAAATACTAGTCCTCTTGCCCTTCCTTTGGTAGAATCAGTTCCTGGGTGGCCAGGATGCAAGATCGTAATGTACTATTGGTTCAAGAATGTTTTAACAATGACTTCTGGACCTTTCATGATGATACCATTTTGTGACAAAAATCTCATCTCTGTAGGGAAAATACTGCTGCACATCTAGTGGTAATCAAGATTATTCTGAAGGCCATCCTCGACTGATAAAGTGGTTGAGCTTCTGGAGAGTTGGATCCAAAGTTGTGTCTAAGCTCATCAAAGCATGTGGAAGAAAAATTTCTCACTTCCATGACTTCTAAATGTGGTTGGTCATTCTCATGCTGTTCAGTGGTTTTCCTGGGCAATCAGGATAAGATATCAGCAAGATAAAGAAGTTTGCTTTTTGTGTAAAGAAGATTGAAATTGTACTTTTGAAATCTGAGCATCATGCATTGCAGTCTGGCAGAAGCTGTGTGCATTGGCTTTCTGAAAATAGTGAGGTTGGTGGTCAGTTTCTATCTGGGTAGTTCGGCCATAAATATAATCATGGAACTTCAAACATGCAAACACAATTGCCAAGAGGTCTTTCTCTGTTTGAGCATACTGCATCTCAGTTTAGGTAAGAGTTCTCAATGCACAGGCTGCTGGTCTATCCTCTTGAAGAATGACTGCACCAAGACCAAACTTAGAAGCATCACAGGAAAGAGTTACTGGTTTGTGAACATCATAGTATCTTAAAGTAGGTGGACTGGCAATTTTCTGTTTCAGGACATCAAATACTCTTTGGTGTTGTTCTGACCAGGACCAGGTTATATCTTCACATGTCAGTTCTCTGAACAATGCTGAAAGTTGACTCAGATCTGGAATGAACTTGCCCAAATAGTTGACCATGCCAAGCAAAAGTTGTAGGGCTTGGACATTGTCTGGAGCTGGCATTTCAAGAATTGATTGGAAGGATCTGGTAAACAAATGACCGACATAAGTAACTTCTCTTACCCTGAATTTAAATTTCTGAGGATTCAGCTTAAGATTCACTTCACAAGCTCTTTCCAGAGCTTTCCTGAGGTTTCTATCATGTTCGACTTCACCATTGCCTCCTACTAGAATACCATCTACTATAATAACATGGATAGCCAGAAAAAAATTGTTCCATCACACGTTGAAAGACTTCACTAGCAGAATTTATTCCAAATGGCATTCTCAAAAATCAGTACCTTCCAAATGGTGTACTGAATGTGGTTAGAAATGAAGATTTTCGATCAAGCACAATTTGCCAAAATGAATGCTTTGCATCTAAGACAGAAAAAACAGTGGCATTTGGCATGATGGCAGCAACTTCCTCAACTGTACACATAGGATGCTGAGGACTTTTTTTAATGCTTTGTTCAAGTCTCTTGTATCAGTACTTATTCTGATATCATCTGAGCTTTTCTTATGAGCTACCACCCTGGAGGATACCCATTCAGTTGGTTCTTCTACTGGACAAATTACTCCTAGCTGCACCATTTTGCCTATCTCGGCTTTAACTCTGCTCTGCATAGCTTCTGGAACTTTCCGTGCTGGGCTGATAATTGAGCTGATCTCAGGTTCTAACTTCATGGAATACACAAGTGGGAGTTTGCCTAGTTTGTCTTCAAAAATATTAGCATAGTCAGAAAAAATAGTATGGGCGAAATTTGAGCTGTTCTCATTCAAGCTTACATGGTGGACTTCTTTGTTAAATGAAAGCACTCCCATTTTCAAACTGTTCTTGAGGCCTAATAATGACTGCATGTGTCTCTTAACTACATAAAACTACAAGTCATAGCTGTTCCCAGCAGAGTAAATAAAAGCACTACTGAGCCTTCGGTTTGAATTTCTTCACCACCATAAGCAACAAGTTTTGCACACTTTGCCACATCAAGTTGTTCTCTAGCTTTTACTCTAGCAAATGTTTCTGATGACATAATATTGCACTTTGAACCAGTATCTACCCTGAGTTCTACAGGTCTCTGATTAATCCAAAGAGTACAAAAGATTTCACTTTTTGCCCATAAATCTACTGCATTGACTGTTTCACTAAGCACAAACACACCATCAACATAAAAAGTAGAGTCACAGTTTTTTAATCATCAACTTGCCTCTTTGAATGCTCTCTTTTAATAAAAGAATGTGCCTTGTTTGATTTACAGAACCTTTTGAAATTATTACACTTTTGCTCAGCAGCTGTGTGATGCAGCTTACATTGTGACTAAGGGTAACTAATTGCAGGTCTGCTATACATCTATAAAATGTTATTATAATTACTTCAAAAGAGGCTCTAGCAAAGACTCCAATGACACTTGTTCATGAACCAGTTTAAGAAAAGTTGTTTGTACCAGCACACACATAGTCTCAGAATGCCCATAATTGCTTTGAACAGATCTTGGCCCTTTTTGCTTTACAAAGACAAAAGTCACTAAAAAATATCTGCCCAATTTCATATTCCCTTAAAAGATGAACAATTTCTTTGCCTTTACACAACTGACTCTATTTTACTTTAGAACAGTGATGACCCCTTTTTGTTTTTGTTATGTTGAATCTGACTATTCATCACCTTAAGAACTTTAGCACACCAAGCCGATCTATCAAGAACTGCTTTTTAACTTCTTGCAAATTCATATTCATTGCTTCAGTAATGCTGTCTCCACCTCAGTATCTGCTGCCCTTTCTTCGTTCGCCTTTGATCTTTCCTAGCATGTGTCTTCTCTAATAAACTTGTCTTCCCATTATGTGGCAAAGTATTTGAGGTTTTTACTTTAACTATCAGGCCTTTCAGTAAACACTCTAGATTTATTTAATTAAGTACTGACTGTTTTGATCTTTTTGATGTCCATGAAATTCTCCAACACAAAATATAAAAAACTATCAATTTTCCAGCACATAGCTTTACTCATGGTCAAGCTTTCACAGACCTGTGTTATTACTGAGAAAACCATAGCTTTGACTATACAAACCTTTGCTGACAATGTTATATCTAAGCTATTTAAAATCTGATCCAGATTTGCCTTTGCTTTCCTTCCAAAAAGCAAGCATATTTCAGTTGCATGGCTGCAATCACCATCTGCTGAGGTCTTTGACAATAAACAAATAAAATCTGTCATTGCCCCCACTTTTTTCTCGTCTATTTTCAAAGAATTTTAAAGGCTAGATAACATAATTTTATATTTTTTGGCAGTGAACAATGAACCAGATTTTGTACTTTCTGCTTTCACTTCCATCAATAAACTCTCCAGCTCTTCCTCACTTTCAGCCATTACATTGTTTCTCCATGCAATTCCGATTTTAGCATCTGATTCATGTAACCCAGCATTTCACATGCCATATTCAGCTTATAAACTGAATAAGTACGGTGGCAATATAAACATGTCTTTCTCCTTTCCCAGTTATGAACCAATCAGTTGTTCCTTAATTGGTTTTAAGTGTTGTTTTTCTTGATCTACATATAAATTCCTCAGGTGTCAGATAAGGCATCCCTTAGTTGGTTTTAACTGTTTTTTTTTCTTGATCTACATATAACTTCCTCAGGTGTAAGATAAGGCATCCCTTAGTTGGTTTTAACTGTTGTTTTTCTTGACCTACATATACATTCCTCAGGTGTCAGATAAGGCACCCAATTATCTCCATTTCTCTCAGCACTTGCCAAAATGTGTTATGATTCACATAGTCAAAGGCCTTAGAATAATCAATAAAGCAGAAGTAAATATTTTTCTGGAATGCCCCTCCGATGTTAGTAATTTTACCTCTGGTACCTCTGTCACTTCTAAAAACAGTTTGTACATCTGGCATTTCTCAGTAAATATACTGCTGGGGTCTAGCTCGATCT